>NW_020957328.1:17550-22643 GCF_003031625.1 Empidonax traillii | reverse complement strand
GGGGTTCAGGAAAAAGGGGGGAGTGCTGGAATTTGGGGATCCCAAAGCTTGTCAGGGGTGGAAATTGGGAATGGGGACCCCAAAGCCTCTCGAGGTTGGAAAGTGGGGACCCCAAAGCCTGTTGGAGCTGGGAATTGGGGACCCCAAGGCTTGTTGGGGATGGAAAGTGGGGATGGGAACCCCAAAGCCTGCCAGAGTTGGGAACTGGGGACCCCCTTGGCCCTGTTAGAGGAGGGAATTGGGGATGGGGACCCCAAATCCTGGGAGAACTGGGGGGCCCAAAGCCTGCCGGGGCTGGGAATTGGGAACGAAGACCCTAAAACCTGCTGGGGCTGGAAACTGGGGACCCCCAACCCTGCCAGGGTGGGGCATTTGAGACCCCCCAGCATTCCAGGGTCAGTAGGGACGAGGATTCCAAAGCCTGGGAGAACCGGGAATTGGAAAACTCAAAGCCTGTTAGGGCTGGGATTTGGGGATGGGATCCCAAAGCCTGTCGGGGCTGGGATTTGGGGATGGGATCCCAAAGCCTGCTGGGGCCGGAATTTGGGAACAGGGAATCCCAAAGCAGACTCGGGGTCCCTCCACGTGCCCCTCCAGGCAATCCCCGGCGCATGCGCTGTGCAAAGGGGCGGGGCCTCGCTCCAACCACGCCCCAGTGCGTGACGTCACGCGGAAGCGGCGGTGAGCGGCGGGGCCGCGTCTTAAAGGGACCGCGCCGGAAAATTGGGGAGGGGGCGACACAAATTGGGGGGCGCTCGGGGGGCACAGACCCCGAGGAGGGGGAGGGGGGCTGCGATCACCCCCTTTTGAGAGTTGGGGAGGGGGCGGAGCCCGTTGGGAGGGCACAGACCCCGGGGGAGGGAGGGACCCCCTAGGAGGGTGATGGGACCCCATAGAGGGCTTTGGAGACCCGGAGGGGGCTTTAGTGACCCCTCGGGCGGTTTGGGGGATCCTACGAGCAGTTTTAGTGACCCCACGGGCGGTTTTGGGGACCTCAAGGGAATTTTTAGGGGCCCCGTGGGAGGATGTTGAGACCCCACGGGGGGTTTGGGGGACCCTACGAGTGGTTTTATGGACCCCACGGGAGGTTTAGGGACCCCATGGGAGGGTGGTGGGAGCCCACAGGGGAATTTGGGGACCCCCGGGGGGGCGGTTTTAAGGACCCCAAGGGAATTTTAGGGTCCCCATGGAGGGCTCAGGGACCCCACGGGGCGTGGAGGGGGTTATGGACCCCATGGGGGGTTCGGGGACTCCATGGGGGGTTTTTGGAGACCCCGGTGACATTTTTAGGGACCCCCTGGGCTGACCCAGAGACCCCGAGAGGGGGGGGTCAGAGGGGTGCAGTGACCCCCGGGGGGTCCCCTCCGTGTCCTGCAGGCGCGGGGGGATTCCCATGGCAGAGCGGGATTCCCAGGATCCCCAGGATTATTCCCAGGATTCCCAGCTGGAGCGGGGCTGGCTCCTGTCTCCCCCCGGCCGCCCCTACCTGGAGTCTCTCCTGCACAAGAACCGGCGCAGGGTGTTCGGTGAGACCCCCGCCCTGCTCCAGCCCCCCAAAAAACACCCCCCCCCGTGCCCTCCCCAGGGCTGCTGGAGCGGCCGGTGCTGCCCCCACCCCCAAACACCCCCCCTGTACCCCCCAGGGCTGCTGGAGCGGCCGATCCTGCCGCCCCCCCTGGCCGTGCCCACCCTGCCCTACAAACTCTTCCTGGTGGGAAGGAGCGGAGTCGGCAAAACCGCCCTGGTGGCAGCGCTGGCCGGGACCCCCCGCCCTCCCCGGACCCCACAGACCCCCGCCCACCACGAGACCCTCGGTACGGCCCGGGGTGGGACCCCACTGGGGGTTTTGGGATCCCACAGGGGCAAACAGGGACCCTATAGGGGCGTTAAGGGACCCCTAATGGTGGGACCCCACAGGGGGTTTTGGGATCCCAGAGGGGTGTCAGGGACCCTGGGGGGGGGGGGTCATGGACCCCCCCATGGTGGGATCTCATTGAGGGTTCAGGGATCCCACGGGGGGGGTTGGGATCCTATGGGGTTGTCAGGGACCCTCTGAAGGGGTTCAGGGGCCTCTGATGGTGAGATCCCCCCCCAAGGGGTTCTGGGACCCTACAGGGATGTCAGGGACCCTTTGGGGGATTCAGGGACTCTGGGGGTGTTCGGGGACCCCTGATGGTGGGACCCCAAAAGAGGTTCAGGAAACCCACAGAGGGGTCAGGGCAACGCTTCGTAACACTGATGGATTGGCAGCTCCCACCGATTTTTAGGAGATTGGGGGGGATATTTTTCGGGGTGTTGGTGTCACCCTTGGCCCCGTGTCCCCGTTTGCACCCGCAGATTTCACCCCACTCCATCCCTGGGCAGGCTGAGAACGGGCAACACTTCGTTGCACTGATGGGCTGGCAACTGCCACTGAGTTTTGGGGGTTTGGGGGCGATTTTTTAGGGGATTTGGGGTGATTTTTTAGGGGATTTGGGGTGATTTTTTAGGGGGTTTGGGGGCGGGTTTTTTAGAGGGCTCTGGGGGGTGCCGGTGCTCGTGTGTGCCCCCCCCGTGCCCCCCAGCCCCACGCGTGTCCGTAGGGATCGAGGCCACCCCGGTGTTCTGGCCGGCCAAGCCCCGGGGCAGCGCCCGCCCCGTCCTCTTCCAACTGCACTTCTGGGACTGCGGGGACGGAGCCCTGAGGAGGTTCGAGCATCTGCTGCCCGTGAGTGCCTTTTGGGGCGGGGGGGACGCCCCCGGAACCCCCCTGACGGTGGTTTCCCCCTCCCCAGGCCTGCCAGGAGGCTCTGGACGCCGTCCTGGTCCTGTTCTCCTTCACCGACCGCGCGTCCTTCGAGGAGCTGCCGGCACAGCTGAGCCGCCTGACGGGCCCCGGCGGGACCGGCCTCGTCAGGGTGGTCGTGGGCACCAAGTATCCTTTTGGGGGGTCCCCTGGGAGGGGGTTGAACCCCCAGAGTCCTCCCGGGTGGGATCTCGTGGAGCCGAGAACGGGCAGCACCTCCTTACACCGACAGGGTCACGAATCCCGCGGCTTTTTAGGGGGGATCTTGGGGGTGTTGGGGGCTCCCCCCTCCCCCCACAGGCACCCCCAGATCTCTCACCCCCGGGCATCTCAGCAGGCTGAGAACGTGCAACACTTCGTGACACTGCTGGGTGGGGTGGGGTCACAGTCCCCACGGGGTTGAGGGGATTTGGGGGGATTTTTTGGGGTGTTGGTGTCTCCCCTGTCTGTGTGTGTCCCCCCCACAATGAGATTTGCCCCCCCCGATCTCTCACCATTCCATCCCTGGGCAGGCTGAGAACGGTCAACACCTTGTGACACTGATGGATTGGCAACTCCCACTGATTTTCAGGGGATCTGGGGGGACATTTTGGGGTGTCACTGTCACCCGTGATCCCATGGCCCTGTTTACACCCCCAGATTTCACCCCACTCCATCCCTGGGCAGGCTGAGAATGGGCAACACTTCGTTACACGGATGGGCTCGTTGGGTTCACGGCATCCCCTGATTTTTAGGGAGTTTTGTGAGGATATTTGGGGTGACCCCGGCAGGTTTGGCTGCCACATCTCCCCCCCCCAGCCCCTCCTGAAGCAGAGCCCGTTCCCAGCTCATCGCCCCGAGGGATCCGCAGCTCCCGCCGGCTCCGGGGGGATTTTGGGGTTGTCGCCGTTTCCCTTGACCCTTCGCGTCCCCGCAGATCGGACCTGTCCCCGCACGCGGCCGTGACCGAGGGGGACGTGCGGGCCTTCGAGGGCTCGTGGGGGCTGCGGGTGCTGCGGGCGGGGGCGGCGCCGGGGGCGGGCGGGGGGCGGGCGGGGCTGGCCCGGGTGGCCCCGATCCTCGATTCCCTGGTGGAGCAGCTCTGGAAAAGGGACCAGATCGCCGCCGGCATCGCCCGGGGGAAAGAGGAGACCCCCCCCAGCTGAACCCCCCGCCGAGGGGCGGCTCTGGGGGGAGGCGGGAGCGGAGAAGGTGCTTTTTGACTAAAATCTACCGTTTTCTATGAAAAAGATCCCAGGGTGCCTACATTTCCTAAAATTTACACAAATTCAGGGGATTTGGGGTGCTGGGATGGGGGTGCGGGGGGATTTGGGATGCTGGGGGTTTGGGGTGCAGTGGGATCGTGAGGATGTGGGTCCTGCAGGATTTGGGGGGAGCGCTGCAGGTGCTGGAGGATTTGGGGTGCTGGGGGTGGGGATTTGGGGTGCTGTGGATCCCGTGGGATTTGGGGTGCTGCAGGGTGATGGGTGTTTGGGGTGCTGGAGAATTTGGGGTGCTGGGGGATTGTGGGGGTGGGAGGGCTGCAGGATTTGTAGTGGGACTGGAGGTGCTCGGGGGAGATAAGGGTGCTGGAGGATTTGGGATGCTGCAGGATTTGGAGTGCTAGTGGGGTGCTGTGGGATTTGGGGTGAAGGGACTGGTGGGGATTTGGGGTGCTGAGGGATTGGGGTTGGTGGGATTAGGGATGCTGCGGGTGGTGAGGGATTTGGGGTGCTGAGGATTTGGAGCGCTGCGGGGTTTGGGGCTCTGGGGCTCGAGGGGGCCGGGCAGCCCCCACAAACCAGTCCCCCCAGTGCCGAACTGGTGGGCGGGGGGCGTGGCCGGTAGTAGCCCCTGGCCCCGCCCCCCTCCCTCCATTGGCTGCCTCCCCCCCCCCTTCCCACGCCGGTTATGAATGAACGGGGAGGGGGCGGGGGGGCTCCGTAACCCCTTCGCGGCCGGACCCGGCACCCCCAAGGCCCCTGCGAGGCCTCTCCCCGCTCCTCGGGGGCGCTCCCAGAGCCCCTTCGCTTCCCACGGCCGCGTCCCCCCCCCCCGCGCGCGGCCTCCCCAGTGCCGGACTGGGCCTAACTGGGAGCGGCCGCGGCCCCTTTAAGAGCGGGCGTGGCCGGTGACGTCACCGGGGCATGAATGAACAGGAGCGGGCGCGCGCCCCACACACCCCATACACCCCACACATCCCACACCTCGTGGGGCACCCCCGGCACCCCCCACGGTCCCCCCCACCCACCATGACCGGGACCCCCCCGACCCTCACCCTCCTCCTCCTCACCGCCCTCACCCCCCTCCCCCCCGCGGCCGCCGAGGA
>NW_020957328.1:14813-16744 GCF_003031625.1 Empidonax traillii | reverse complement strand
AGAGGGAAATAGTTGAAATAAGAGGGAGGGGGTTTGAAAAGGTGGGGGAGAAGTTAAAAATGGGGGGGGGGAAGCTAAAATGGGGCCAGGGACTAAAATATAGGAGGGGAAAGTTTAAATAGAGGGGAGAAAAGCTAAAAAAAAGGGAAAACCGAGAGCTTTGGGGGATTTTTCCCATGCCGAGCGTCCGGCTGACGCTCCGGGGCCGGGTCCTGCTGGGAGCCCCCAAAAAAGGCTGACAGAGGGGTGAGGGTGGAGGGGATTAAAAACCAGACCCTCCAAAAAGGGGGGAAACCCCCCTAAAATGGAGCATTTCCCATGGGCGGTTCAGGGCCGGGCGGGATCCGGCCCGGAGAGCTGGAAAACAATGTCAGGAAAATCCCAAAACTTGCTGGGAAAAAACAAGCAGCGTCTCGGCCTCCACCTTACGACCCTTCCCCCCGTGGTTTCTGGGCTCAGTTTAGGAGGTTGGGATAAAAAAAAAAAAAAAAAAGAAAAAAAGAAAAAAAAGAAAAAAATTCACTTTTTTTATACATGGATTGGAATTCTTTAAAATTAAAGTCTCTCCCATCTCTGCCCGATGGGTCTGATCCGGCGTTTTTCGAGAGAAAGGGGGAGGAATCCGGCCCCAAATGAAAATAAATCGGAGACTGGGATGGAAAATACTCCCCTAAAAACTAAAAATGGGGCGGAAAAAAACCCTAAACCGAGGATTTTTGGCAGTGCAGGGGGGAAGGTGGGGGTGACCCTGTGGAGGGAACCCCCAACACCCCGAGGCGGCTGCAGGATTTGGGGTGTGTTCCCGAAGTGCTGATTCCCAGGAGGGAACCTTGGGATTTGGGGTTTCCAAAGGGTGGGGGAGGGAAAGGAAAGTGGTGGGAAAGCGACAGGATTTGGGGTGAAGGGGGTGTTTGGCTCCCAGTGCTTGGAAAGGGTGAGATCCGGTGGGATTTGGGGGGATCTGAGGGTGGGGAGGGGGTTAAGGAGGAGGGAATGGGAGGGGGATGGAATCCATTTGGGGATTTTGATTGGGATTGGGATTGAGATTGAGGAGGGGACAGGATTGGGAAGGGGGTGGAAGTGAGAGGGCATGGGATTCATTTTGGGATCGGGATTCGGATTAAGGTTGGGATGAGGATGGAACTGGGATGGGATTGGAGTGGGGACAGGAAGGTGAGCGGAGGGGACAGGATTTGGGTTCGTTCTGGGTGTGGGGATAGGACTGGGATGGGACGAGGATAGAACAGGACAGGGTGGAAAACGCAGTTGGATGGGGACAGGGACGGGGATGGAGCTGGGAATGGGGTGGGGATGCGGCTGTGGAGGGGGGGGAGGAGGAGGATGGGGGGGGGTGGCCACGATCATGGTGGCACTGAACGTGTTAGTGGTCGTGGTGGTGGCCGCGGTGATGAAGATGATGAAGATGAAGGGGGTGTGTGGCCGTGGTGACGATGGCAATGGAGAATGTGAGGATAGTGAGGATGGTGAGGATGGTGAGGATGGTGATGGCAGAGCGGGGGCCACCAGGGCCGGGGTCGCAGCTCCCGCCGGGGCTGTCCCGGGAGCTCCCGGGATGCTGCACCCTTTGACTCAGCAGCCACAGCCCCGGGATCCTCCCTGAGCCCCCCCCCGCCCGGCCCCGGGGGGACCCCACGGGGACCCACAAGGACCTCCCCACCCCAAAACTGGGGGGACCTCACAGAGAACCCACAGGGAACCCACAGGGGCACCACCCCCCCCCGCGCCCCAACCTCACAGGGACCCTACAGGGAACCCACCGCCCCAACACGGGGGGGACCCCTCAGGGACCCCCCGCCCCAGCACCGGGGGGACCCGGCAGCGGCTCCCGGCGCTTTCCGCCCTCCGGAGGCACGCGGGGGGAATTCCAGCCTCAGGAAAACCGGGATATCCGCCCGGGCATCCTTCCTGAC
>NW_020957328.1:13464-14792 GCF_003031625.1 Empidonax traillii | reverse complement strand
AGAGGGAAATAGTTGAAATAAGAGGGAGGGGGTTTGAAAAGGTGGGGGAGAAGTTAAAAATGGGGGGGGAGGAAGCTAAAATGAGGTCGGGGACTAAAATATAGGAGGGGAAAGTTTAAATAGAGGGGAGAAAAGCTAAAAAAATGGGAAAACCGAGAGGTTTGGGGGATTTTTCCCATGCCGAGCGTTCGGCTGACGCTCCGGGGCCGGGTCCTGCTGGGAGCCCCCAAAAAAGGCTGACAGAGGGGTGAGGGTGGAGGGGATTAAAAACCAGACCCTCCAAAAAGGGGGGAAACCCCCCTAAAATGGAGCATTTCCCATGGGCGGTTCAGGGCCGGGCGGGATCCGGCCCGGAGAGCTGGAAAACAATGTCAGGAAAATCCCAAAACTTGCTGGGAAAAAACAAGCAGCGTCTCGGCCTCCACCTTACGACCCTTCCCCCCGTGGTTTCTGGGCTCAGTTTGGGAAGTTGGGATAAAAAAAAAAAGAAAAAAAGAAAAAAATTCACTTTTTTTATACATAGATTGGAATTCTTTAAAATTAAAGTCTCTCCCATCTCTGCCCGATGGGTCTGATCCGGCGTTTTTCGAGAGAAAGGGGGAGGAACCCGGCCCCAAATGAAAATAAATCGGAGACTGGGATGGAAAATACTCCCCTAAAAACTAAAAATGGGGCGGAAAAAAACCCTAAACCGAGGATTTTTGGCAGTGCAGGGGGGAAGGTGGGGGGTGACCCTGTGGAGGGAACCCCCAACACCCCGAGGTGGCTGCAGGATTTGGGGTGTGTTCCCGAAGTGCTGATTCCCAGGAGGGAACCTTGGGATTTGGGGTTTCCAAAGGGTGGGGGAGGGAAGGGAAAGTGGTGGGAAAGCGACAGGATTTGGGGTGAAGGAGGTGTTTGGCTCCCAGTGCTTGGAAAGGACGAGATCCGGTGGGATTTGGGGGGATCTGAGGGTGGGGAGGGGGTTAAGGAGGAGGGAATGGGAGGGGGATGGAATCCATTTGGGGATTTTGATTGGGATTGGGATAGAGATTGAGGAGGGGACAGGATTGGGAAGGGGGTGGAAGTGAGAGGGCATGGGATTCATTTTGGGATCGGGATTCAGATTAAGGTTGGGATGAGGATGGAACTGGGATGGGATTGGAGTGGGGACAGGAAGGTGAGCAGAGGGGACAGGATTTGGGTTCGTTCTGGGTGTGGGGACAGGACTGGGATGGGACGAGGATAGAACAGGACAGGGTGGAAAACGCAGTTGGATGGGGACAGGGACGGGGATGGAGCTGGGAATGGGGTGGGGATGCGGCTGTGGAGGGGGGGGAGGAGGAGGA
>NW_020957328.1:5112-12133 GCF_003031625.1 Empidonax traillii | reverse complement strand
TCACAGGGACCCTACAGGGAACCCACCGCCCCAACACGGGGGGGACCCCTCAGGGACCCCCCGCCCCAGCACCGGGGGGACCCGGCAGCGGCTCCCGGCGCTTTCCGCCCTCCGGAGGCACGCGGGGGGAATTCCAGCCTCAGGAAAACCGGGATATCCGCCCGGGCATCCTTCCTGACCCCGGGCACGGAGAGGGGGGCTGACAATTCCTCTCCCCCCCCCCCCCCTCCGTTTTAAGCACCAAATTCCAACATTCCTTCCTGGGAATCAGCACTTCGGGAACACCCCCCAAACCCCGCAGCCGCCCCGGGGTGTTGAGGGGGGGGGTCCCCGCCAAGGGGTAGCCCCCTTTCTTCTTCCCCTCCAGCGCTTCCAAAAAACCCGCTTCCCCTCGGTTTAGGGGTTTTTACCCCGTTTTTGGTTTGTTAGGGAGGTGTTTTCCATCCCAGCCTCCCATTTATTTGCATTCGGGGCCGGGCTCTTCCGCCTTTCCCTGAAAAAAAACGCCACATTAAACCCGTCGGGCAGAGTTTGGAGAGACTTTAATCCTAAAAAAAAAAAAAAAATCAATGTATGTGAATTTGCCCCCCTTCTCAGCATGTTTTGGGACGTCCCCCCCTCCCGGATTTCCCCCTCCGGGGCAGGTCCGTTCCCAGCGGTGGGAGCCGGGGGGGCACATCCCGACCCTGGCCCGGCCCGGTGACCTCGGGCACATTCCTGGGGGGTGATTCACGAGGGGGGGCCCCGCTCGCTGCCGGCCCTCAGTGGCCTCTTCTTCCTCCTCTTCCTCCTCTTCCTCCTCTCCCGGCGCTGGATCCGGACCCCGCCCTGGACGTGCCCCGGCAGGTCCGGGCCCGGCACCGTCTCGGCTCCCCCCGCCTTGGGGGCGGCCCGGGGGGCTCCTCGGGGGCATCCAGGGGGAACCTGCTGGGAATAGGGGAGGATCCGTGGGTCTAAGGGACGTTTGTGGGGTCTGGGAATGTTTGGAGGTTGTGTGGGGATGTCTGTGGGGGTGGGGTGGATCTGGGGGACCTGGGGATATCCATGGATCCCCGTGGCATCTGTGGGGCCCAGGAGTGTTTGCAAGTCCTGGGAATTTCCACGGGTCATGGGGACGTGTCTAGGGACATCCATGGATCCCATGGATCCTAGGGACGTCTGTGGATCCCAGGGCACCTGTGGGGGGGATGGGGTGGACCTGTGGATCCTGGGGATATCCATGGATCTTGAGGACACCCATGGATCCTGGTGGCATCTGCGGGTCCCAGGAGTGTTTGCAATCCTGAGGACTTCCATGGGGACATCTGTAGGTACTGGGGACACCCATGGATCCCAGGGCACCTGGAGGACATCTGTGGGTCCTGGGGGATGTCTGTAAGTCCTGGAAGCATTTGGGAGTCCCGGTGATGTCTGTGGATCCCAGGGGTCCTGGGGGACATCCGTGTGTCCTGGGGGATGGGTGTCAGTGGATCCCAGGATCCATGGGTCCGAGGGGGTCCTGGTGGCATCTCCTGACATCCCTCTCCTCTCTCCTGTCCCACAGTGGTGCTGCTGGACTTCGCCAAGGCACACGGGGAGCTGGGCTGGCTCACCCATCCCTACGGAAAAGGGGTGAGCAGCTGGGATCCAGAGCCCCCTCTGGGATGGGGACAGGGAGTGGGGATCCCCTCGGGAATAGAGACATCCATGGAGACCTCCACAGTGATGGAAACAAGGACCTCCATGGGGATGGGGGAATCCACGGGAATGGGGATGGGGACACCCCCAGGGACAGAGACATCATAGGGAGGGACCCCCATGGGGACATCCCATGGGCAGGGGGACAGGTCCACATATGGGGACGGAGATGGAGACATCCATGGGGTTGTGGATCTCCACTGGGATGTGCCTGGGGACCTCCATGGAGCCAGGAACACCCATGGGGATGGAGATGGGCACATCCCCAGGGTTGTGGATCTCCGTTGGGATGTGGCTGGGGACACTCATGGGGCCAGGGGCGTCCATGGGGACGGAGATGGGGATGTCCATGGGGTGGTCGATCTCCATCATGGTGTGACTGGAGATCTCCACGGGGCCAGGGGGGTCCATGGGAGTAGAGCCACAGGGATGGGGCCGAGTGCCTCCGTAGGGCCCCCTGTGCCTGTTCCCCCTCCAAGCCCGTTTGTCTCTCCGTGGGGACAGTGGGACCAGCTGCAGAACGTCCTCAACGACTCCCTGATCTACATCTACTCGGTGTGCAACGTCCTGGAGGGCGAGCAGGAGAACTGGCTCCGCACCAACTGGATCTACCGGGGGGTGGCCGAGCGGATCTTCATCGAGCTCCAGTTCACCGTCCGCGACTGCAACAGCTTCCCCACGGCCGGGGGCGGCTCCTGCAAGGAGACCTTCAACCTCTACTACGCCGAATCCGACGTGGATTACGGCACCAACTTCCAGAAGAGGCAGTTCCGCAAGATCGACACCATCGCCCCGGACGAGATCACCGTCCAGGAGGACTTCGCCGCCCGCAACGTCAAGCTCAACGTGGAGGTTCGCTCGGTGGGGCCGCTCAGCAGGAAGGGTTTCTACCTGGCCTTCCAGGACCTGGGCGCCTGCGTGGCCCTGCTCTCCGTCAGGGTGTTCTACAAGCGCTGCCCGGCGGTGACGCGGGGGCTGGCGCGGTTCCCGCAGACGGTGGCCGGGGCCGACTCGCAGAGCCTGGCCGAGGTGCGGGGGGTGTGTGTGGAGGACGCCGAGGCCGAGCAGGCCCCGGCCCTGCACTGCAGCGCCGAGGGAGAGTGGATCGTGCCCATCGGGGAGTGCCTGTGCCGGGCCGGCTTCCAGAGCCTGGGAGACACCTGCCAAGGTACGGCCCCGGGGGAGCCGGGATGGGGGGCTGGGGGAGCACGGGATGGGGGACAGGGGATGGGAGCGAGGGCTCAGCCTCCAAATTCCCGCTCCTGGCTGCTCAGCTGGGCTGGGGTGGGCAGGGAGGGTCCCATAATAAAGAAGCTGCAAAAAATTACGTGAAACAGCCCCAAATTCCCACTCTGGATTGGCAAAATGAGGGTTTGGCCGCAGCATTTTCCGTCCTGGATTGTCAGCCCTGAGCGTCACCGGTGCAGCCAGTGTGGCAGGGCCCAGATGGGAAAGGGGAGGGCTGGGGCAGGAGGGGCCCAGGAAATAGCAGGAGCTGCAAAAATGAGGGGAATGCCCCCCCAAAATTCCCATTTTGGGTTGAGGAATGAGGTTTTGGCCAAGAAATTCCCGATCCTGGATGGTCAGCTTTGAGTGTAGTGAGTGTGACAGGGCTCAGCTGGGACAGGGGGAAAGTGGAGGGGAATCCCAATAATAAAGAAGCTGCAAAATGAGGTGAAACCCCCTAAAATCCCCCCCTCTGGGTGCTCGGGTGGGTGCTGGGCGCAGATCCCTGGGTGGGAAGGTGGATTTGGGGTCTCACAGATGTTACTGTGTGGGGAGGTGGATTTAAGGTGTCCCTGTGTGAGGAGGGGGATTTGGGATGTCCCTGTGTGTGGATTTAGGGTGTCCCCATGTGGGGAGGTGGATTTAAGGTCTCCTTGTGTGGGGAGGGGGATTTGGGGTTTCCCTGTCTGGGGAGGGGGATTTGGGGTCTCACCAGTGTCCCTGTGTGTGGATTTGGGGTGTCCCTGTGTGTGGATTTGGGGTGTCCTGTGTGTGGATTTGGGGTGTCCCCGTGTGGGGAGGGGGCTGTGGGGTCTCACTGCTGTCCCTGTGTCCCCCCAGCCTGTCCCCCCGGCACCTTCAAGGCCGCAGTGTCCCCGGGGGGGTGCCAGCCCTGCCCCCCTCACACGGATCCCGCCCCGGCCGCCTCTGCCTCCTGCCCGTGCCAGGAAGGATTTTTCCGCGCCCCCCAGGACCCCCCGGAGGATCCCTGTACCCGTGAGTCACCCTCTGGGGTGGGGGGGACACACAGCCCGAGGCACAGCCCCCGTGTGTGTCCCCCCTGACCCCTCTGTGTGTGTCCCCCCAGGTCCCCCCTCTCCCCCCCAGGGGCTCTCGGCCGTGGCCGTGGGGGCCGCGGTGCAGCTGCGCTGGGACCCCCCTGCCGACCCCGGGGGCCGTGAGGACGTCACCTACAGCGTCACCTGCGAGCAGTGCTGGCCCGAGGGCGGCGAGTGCCGGCCCTGCGACGGCGGCGGGGTGAGGTACTCACAGCCCCCTCGGGGGCTCACGGGCACCGCCCTCACCGTCACCGACCTGGAGCCCCACGTCAACTACACCTTCAGCGTGGAGGCGCGGAACGGCGTGTCCCCCTACAGCCCCCGGCGCAGCCTGGCCACCGCCACCGTCAGCGTCAACCACACCGGTGAGGCCACACCCGCACCCCCCTCCTGGGGACACCGCCGGGGGGGCCCCCACCCCCACAGGGACACCTCCGAGGTGTTCCCAGCCCCCATGGGGACACCTCCATATTGTCCCCGTCCCCCACAGGGACATCTCCATGACATCTCTGTCCCCATGGGGACACCTCCATGTTGTCCCCATCCCCCGTTACCTCTGTGATGTTTCCAACCCCCTGTGGGAACACCCCTGGGATGTCCATGTCCCCAGTGGGGACACCTCCATGATGTCCCCGACCCTCCCCATCCCCATATTGTCCCCATCTTCCAAGAGGACACTTCTGTGATGTTCCTGTCCCCATGGTGGCACTTCCTATTGTCCCTGTCCCCCTGGGGGACCCCTCTGTGATGCTGCCGGCCCTCCTGTGGACACCTCGGTGACATCCCTGTCTGTCCCCACGGCAGAGCCCCCCCGGGTGACCTCAGTGAGCCTGGATGGACGGACGGCCACCAGCCTGGTGCTGTCCTGGACGGTGCCCCCGCGGCAGCAGAGCCGGGTCTGGAAGTACGAGGTCACCTACAGCAAGAAGGTGGGTCCTGTGGCACAGCTACAGCCCCATCACCCCCAGCCCCGTCACCCCCAGCCTCTTCACCCCCAGCCCTGTCACCTCCAGCCTTGCCCCATCCATGTCTCCCCCCATCCACATCACTCCCCAGTCCATGTCACCCTCCTGTCCACACCACCTCCATCCCTGTCACCTCCATCCGTGCCACCTCCATCCCTGTCACCTCCATCCCTGTCACCTCCATCCCCACCTCCATCCACGTCACCCCTCCACCATGTGCCTCCATCCACGTTACTCCTCCATCCTTGTCCCTCCCATCCCTGTCACACCCCCATCCATGTCATATCTCCATCCCTGCCACCTCCATTCTTCCCCAATCCACGTCCCCTTCCACCTGTATCACCTCCATCCTTGCTCCCATCCACGTCACATCGCTGTCCCTGTCACCCCATCCCTGTCACCCCATCCCTGCCCTGTCCACATCACCCCCACCCACACCCCCCGTAACCCCGGTGTCCCCAGGTGGACGAGAACAGCTACTCCGTGCTGCGCTGCGAGGGCACCTCGGTGACGCTGCCCAAGCTGTCCCCGGGCACCGCGTACGTGGTGCGCGTCCAGGCCCTCACCGCCGACGGCCATGGCGCCTTCAGCCCCCAGCACGAGTTCGAGACCCTGCCCGAGGGTAAGGAGTGAGGGGAGGGCTGTCAGGGGTGCGGGGTGGGGGGCCCAGGGGGTGCAGAGCTCACCCGGCCACCCTGAACGGTCCCCACAGGCGCCGAGGCTGCGGCATCCGCCGCCGTCATCACCGGCACCGTCGCCGGCGTCGTCGTGGTCGTCCTGCTCTTGGCCGCTCTCGTCTACGTCCTGCGGCGGTGAGGAGAGAAACCCCCCCGAAACCCCCCAGGGAACCCCAAAAAACCCTTGTCCCACCACCAGATATGGGCAGGGGATGATTTCTGGGGGCTTTTCCGCAGGAGGAGAAGGTCACGGCCGCGCCAATCCGCCGAGGATGTCTACTTCTCCAAGTCAGGTGAGCTGCGGCTCGGTGGGGACAGCGGTGATGGCTGGGGGGTGACGTGGGCGCTGACCCCCCTCCTTGACACCCCCCAGACCAGCTGAAGCCCCTCAAGACCTACGTCGACCCCCACACCTACGAGGACCCCAACCAGGCCATGCTCAAGTTCACCACCGAGATCCCCCCGTCCTTCATCACCCGCCAGAAGGTCATCGGTGCCGGTACGTGGCTCGGTCGCCCCGGAGACACCCCAAAGCTGCACCGGGCTGGGGGGGCTCACGAGTGTCCCCCGTTTTCGGAGCAGGTGAATTTGGGGAGGTCTACAAGGGCACCCTGAAGCGCGGCAGGAAGGAGGTGCCGGTGGCCATCAAGACGCTCAAGGTGGGCTACACGGAGAAGCAGCGCGTGGACTTCCTGAGCGAGGCCACCATCATGGGGCAGTTCTGCCACCACAACATCATCCGCCTCGAGGGCGTCGTCTCCAAGTGTGAGTGTCCCAAAAAAAACCCCCGCCCCCATTTCCCCGCGAAACACCCCAAACCCAAGCCATACAAAACCAGGGGAATCTGGGGGGCTTGCAGGGTTTTTTGGGTGGTTTTTGGGGGGGGTTTTGAGGGAGGAAGAATTAGGGTTTATTTGGAGGGCTTTTAGGGGAGTTTGGGGGGATTTTTGCAGGAGTTGGGGTGGGTTTAGGGGGGTTACTTTGGGGTTTTTGGGGGGTTGGATTTTATTTGGGGGTTTATTGGGAAGGTTTGGGGCTTTTTGTTGTTTCAGGAGTGTCTTGGGGAGGTGATTTTTTGGAGGATGTTTTGGGGAGTTGGGGGCTTTGGGTTTTTTTTGTGGGGAATTGGGAGGGTTTGGATTTTTGGGAGGACTTGGGATTTGGGGCTTTCTTATTATGTTGGGGGGTCTGGGATTGTTTTTGGAGGGTTGGGGTTTTTTTTTTTGAGGCAACTTCAGCGTTCTTGTGGAGCTGAGGATTTTGGGAGGGTTTGGAGGAAGTTGGGGGGATTCAAATGTGGTTTTTCGGTTTTGGAGCTCTTTCAGTTGGGGGTTGGAGGGATTTTGGGGGGGGGTTACCCATTCTGGGCCTGGTTTTTGTACAGACA
Organism: Empidonax traillii; assembly: GCF_003031625.1. Lineage (NCBI taxonomy): Eukaryota > Metazoa > Chordata > Aves > Passeriformes > Tyrannidae > Empidonax > Empidonax traillii. The sequence goes on along the minus strand of NW_020957328.1, from coordinate 5,142 downwards.
AGCCCTTCATGATCATCACGGAATACATGG
>NW_020957328.1:0-4358 GCF_003031625.1 Empidonax traillii | reverse complement strand
CGTTCTTGTGGAGCTGAGGATTTTGGGAGGGTTTGGAGGAAGTTGGGGGGATTCAAATGTGGTTTTTCGGTTTTGGAGCTCTTTCAGTTGGGGGTTGGAGGGATTTTGGGGGGGGGTTACCCATTCTGGGCCTGGTTTTTGTACAGACAAGCCCTTCATGATCATCACGGAATACATGGAGAACGGGGCGCTGGATAAATTCCTGCGGGTAAGTGACACCTGGGGACAAGGACCACGTGCTGGTGGAACAAACACCCACCACGGGAGGTGGGATGACAGATGGATTCCAGACTGGATTCTCCCCTTTTCCCAGGAAAAAGAGGGGGACTTTGGCGTCATCCAGCTGGTGGGGATGCTGCGGGGCATCGCTGCCGGCATGAAGTACTTGGCCAACATGAATTACGTCCATCGGGATCTGGCAGCCAGGAACATCCTGGTGAACAGCAACCTGGTGTGCAAGGTGTCCGATTTTGGGCTCTCCAGGGTGCTGGAAGATGACCCTGAAGCCACCTACACCACCAGCGTGAGTGTCACCACGGAGAGGGGGGTGGTTGGGCGTGGCCGGTGGTGGGTTGGTCACGGTGGGTGGTTGGTTGTGGTGGGATGGTTGGTTGGCCCTGAAGGGGTGGTTGACCAAGGTGGGGTGGTTGACCAAGGTGGAGATGGTGCCTTGGCCACGGAAGGGTGGTGGGTTGTCCAAAGTAGGGTGGTTGGTTGTTGGGGTGGTTGTTCATGTCAGGATGGTTGGCCAAGGTGAGGTGGTTTTTGGGGGGTGCAGAATTGACCCCGGTGTTTCCATAGGGCGGGAAGATCCCGATCCGCTGGACGGCGCCCGAAGCCATCTCCTACCGCAAGTTCACCTCGGCCAGCGACGTCTGGAGCTACGGCATCGTCATGTGGGAGGTGATGTCCTACGGCGAGCGGCCCTACTGGGAACTCTCCAACCACGAGGTGAGCACCCCCCTGCACCACCAGGGTTTGGGGGACATCCAAGCCCAGGTTGGAGCAACCTGGGCTGGTGGAAGGTGTCCCTGCCCATGGCAGGGGTTGGCACTGGATGAGCTTTAAGGTCCCTCCCAACCCAAACCATTCTGTGATTTGTGCGAACACGGGGATTTTTTGGGGGGATCATCATTCAACCTCCTCCTCCTCCCCCCCCGTAGGTGATGAAGGCCATCAACGAGGGTTTCAGGCTCCCTGCACCCCTGGACTGCCCCTCGGCCATCTACCAGCTGATGATGCAGTGCTGGCAGCAGGAGCGCGCCCGGCGCCCCAAATTCGCCGACATCGTCAGCATCCTGGACAAGCTGATCCGCGCCCCCGAGTCCCTCAAGGCTCTGGCGGATTTTGACCCTCGGTGAGTGTGGGGAGCTCTGGGATGGGGGGATGGGGGGATGGGGGGACAGTTACCCAGAGCAGCTGTGGCTACCCCAGCCCTGGGAGTGTCCAAGGCCAGGTTGGACGGGGCCTGGAGCAACCTGGGCTGGTGGAAGGTGTCCCTGCCCATGGCAGGGGGTGGCACTGGATGGGCTTTAAGGTCCCTTCCAACCAAACCATCCCAGGATTCTCTGATTCCAACATATCTTTGTGTCCTCCGCTGCTTTTGGCACCATTTTTGTGTCATTTTCCGTAGTTTTGCATTCCCCTGGTGCTGTTTTGTGCCAGGTTTTGCATCTCTTCACCTTCACGTCCCTTTTGACATCTCCGTTTCCACCTCGGTTTTGGCACCTCCCCATTTTCACATCCCTTTTTGCACCATTTCCTTTCTTCACCACCATTTCATCGTCACGTTTCTGCATTATTTGTTTGGCATCTTCCCATTTCTGCAACGTTTTCCCACCAGTTCCATTCTCCTAAAATTTTTTGGCATCTTTGCATTTTCACGTCGTTTCTTTCATCCTTTTGGGTTTTTTTTTTATCCTTCCACTTTCACGCCCTTTTTTTTAATTTCCTCCTTATTTTTTGCACCCTTCCACTTTTTGCATTGTTTTTTTTCCCCCCCACCTTTCCGTTTCTTTTTTCCCCACCTCATTTTTCCACCCTTCCATTTTGGCATCTCTTTTGTTCCCTCCTTCCATTTCTGCCCCGTTTTTGCCCCTTTTCTGCTCCTGCATCGTTTTTTGCATCGTTTCTCTTCCACAACATCTTTCTGCCCTTCCTTTTCTTCATCGTTTCTTGCACCCTCCCGCTCTCCCATGGAGTTTTGCACCCTCCCATCCTCCCATTGTTTTTCCCATCTCTCCATTTCGACACATTTTTCCGCATCGTTCCATTTTTTCCCCTCGTTTTCACACCCTTCCCTTTTCCCCTGAGGTTTTCCCAACCTCTCGTTTCTGCGCCGGTTGGGGGTTTTTTGTCATCTTCCCATTTTCTCACCGTTTCCCACCCCTTTCCGTGCCCCAGGGTGTCCATCCGCCTGCCCAGCACCAGCGGCTCCGAGGGTGTCCCGTTCCGCTCCGTCCCGGAGTGGTTGGAGTCCATCCGGATGCCCCAGTACACCGAGACCTTCATGGCCTCGGGCTACAGCACCATCGAGAAGGTCCTGCAGATGACCAGCGAGTGAGTGTCCCCTCAGTGTCCCCTTGACGTTCCCGTGCTGTCCCCATGGTGTGTCCCTTTGCTGTCCCCTCAATATTCCCATTCCATCCCCGTGGTGTCCCCTCAGCATTCCCATGCTGCCCCCATGGTGTGTCCCTGTCCTGTCCTGTCCCCAGGGGGTGTCCCCTTCGTGTCCCCCATGGTGTCCCCACACTGCTCTTACAGTGTCCCTGGATATCCCCATGGTGTCCCCTGGATATTCCCACACTGTCCCCCCCCCAATCCCGGGGCTCAGGGATGTGCTGGGAACGGAAACCACTTCCATGGCCTTGGCGGCCCAAGGGATGGGATAAAATTAGATGTTCCTTGGCTGGAGAGGCCGGGATGAGTCACGGTGTCCATCCGTCCCTTGGGATGAGCCGTGTCCATCCATCTGCCCCAGGATGAGCCACGTCCATCCTCCATCCCTCGAGATGATCCCTGTCCATCCACCTATCCCATGGGATGATCCACATCCATCTATCCCTTGGGATGATCCATGTCCATCCACCTATCCCATGGGATGATCCACATCCATCTATCCCTTGGGATGATCCATGTCCATCCACCTATCCCATGGGATGATCCACATCCATCCATCCCTCTGGATGGACTGTCCCTCAGGATGATCCACGTCCATTCACCCATCCCTTGCGATGATCCATGTCTGTCCATCCCTTGGGATGATCCACATCCACCCATCCCTCAGGATGGACCAACCCTCGGAATGATCCACATCCATCCACCCATCCCTTGGGATGATCCACGTCCATCCATCCCTCAGGATGAACCGTCCCTTGGGATGATCCATGTCCATCCTTGGGATGATCCATGTCCATCCTTGGGATGATCCATGTCAGTTTATCCCTCGGGATGATCCATGTCCATTAACCCATCCCTCAGGATGAACCATCCCTTGGGATGATCCACGTCCATTCCCCCATCCCTTGGGATGATCCACGCCCACCCACCCATCCCTCAGGATGAACCATCCCATGGGACAATCTGTGCCCACCCCTCCCTCAGGAACCACGTGGGGGTTTCCCTGATCCAAGGTCCGGTTGGATCCCTCCCACCCGCCCTTTCCCGCAGCCCCATTCCCGGCTCCATCACCCCACGAATCCCTGTTTAATCCCTGTTTAATCCCTGTTTAATCCCTGTTTAATCCCCGTTTTCCCTGTCTCTGCAGGGACATCAAGCGGATCGGGGTGCGGCTGCCGGGCCACCAGAAGAGGATCACCTACAGCCTGCTGGGGCTGCAGGAGCAGGCGGGGGCCGGGGGGGCCCCGGGCTGAGCCCCCCCCAGAGCCCCCTCCCTCCCCGGGGTTTATTTATTGTCCCTGTCATTCATCAGCAGTTTCAGAGTATTATTATCAACCTCCTCCCCGGGGGGGACGGGGCAAAACGGGTGTCCCCTCCCCCTGCCCGTGGAAAAACGGGTGGAAATGGGATTTCCAGCCCCTCCCCGGGGAGCTGGGGGAGGTTTTTCAAGGGGGGGGGTGTTTTGTTTTTTTTTCTCCCCCCCCTCCCACATTTCAAGAAGAAGAAAAAACCCAAAGGGCTCAGTCCCAAAACTGATTCATTTTTGCTTTTTTTTTTTCTCCCTATTTATTCCTCTCCCACCGGGATTTTGGGTGGTTTTTCCTCCCCCCCCCCTTTAACGCTGTGTTTGCCAGTGTTGCCTTGTATTTTTTAACCTAATTTATTCTATTTTTGTATATTTATTGCGAGGAATTAAGGACTCGGGAGAGAAAAAAAAATAGGGGGAATTAAAAAAAAAA
>NW_020957327.1:33134-36488 GCF_003031625.1 Empidonax traillii | reverse complement strand
GAATGTCCTTGGCCTTTGAGTAGCTTCTCTGTGGACTTGCTCGTGGGAAATTTGACACTGGGCGGTAGTTGGCTAGAATCGATTTATCCAGGGTGGGTTTCCTTTCTGTGGATAAACAGAGCATGTGTATCTCCAGGAATGGGAGTTTGGCATCTTCCAGCGCTCAGTTAACTTAGGTTGATCAAGGGTGATTCTTTTCGTTACAGAGGTCCAGTACTCTACACAAGCAATACTTTTGTATTTTCCAGCCTGTCAGTGACTAATGCACATCTTCAGCTGCAGTATTTCAGCTGACTTATCTAGTTGACCGTATGAGTTTGTACTGTTCCCTTTACTATCAGGAAACACGGGCTAAAGTACTTTGCTACCTTTTTCTGCACACTGCTTTGGTCCTGCAATATCTGTGTATGATGAACTTAAGTTCATGAATGCTGGTACTTCTACTGCAGTTTGACCTCTCCCAGTGCCGGTGAAATCTTGTCTTCACTCATTCTCTTCCTTTAGCAGAATCTTTTATCTTGTTTGACAAGTACATTTGATAGTATTTGCATCTGAAATGCAGGTTCTGATTGGGTTTTTTTGTAATTGTTAGGGATGAGAACACCTGATCTCTGCTTCAGCCTGTATTCCTGATAACCGTACTTGCAAATTTACCTTAGTGTCTAGGATGCTGTTTAGTTTGGTTTTATGTTTGATTCATATGCATACTAATACCAAGAATTACGGAATTTTGGGTCTAAAAATGAGTTTCACTTAACTGTGATGAACAGTGAGTCTTTAACCTAATCTAAGTTTTTAGTAGTAGCTTTTTCTAATCAGTGGAACTAAGATTTTTGTTGTAATCGCAGGAAGCTGTACTGAAGGGGCCACTGCTGTACTGGCATAGTAACCTTGTTCTCACATCTTATATGTGTCAAAGCAAATTGAGCTGATAAAAGTTGGTTTCTTACAGCTTCTTGTACTAGTGGTGCTTTACATCTGGTAATCCCCATCATGACAACTGATGATTGTCTAGTATAAAGTTAACCCTTCACTAGTGCTACTGTGCTACACCAATCCTGTACAAGGGAGAAGAGAATTGGAAAGATGAAGAGTTGACAACTCAAGGCAGAAAATTTACATCTAGCATTATCTGTTTTTTTGTGGCCACAGCTGTTTTAATTGATAGGACCATTAGTCATGATGACAAAATTATTATATTTATGTGCTACTATTATTGTGCTACTGAATAACGCACTTAAGGACAAATATAAAAGCCATATGAATTTTTCCCACCATTATAAAGGGTTATCATTTCACTCTGTGAAAAAGATTCATAACAGATTAAAGTTTTACTATTAATAATAGTAAATTATAATGTATTATTATTATTATTTCATATTTTAAAGAGGTCCAAGGAGAAAGAATAAGCTGGGATTCCATTCAAGTAGTGTTTTGTCATTACACTGAGTCTGGGATCCTGAATCATTTTTCCAAAAGGTTAGGTCTGAGGTCAGTACCTGAGTTATGTTCCCACATGTGCTTTCTAATTGCTTTCAGTGGACGTTTGCTTGAACAAGAAATAAAAGCCAGGAACAGAACTTAGTAAACATTTTCCACCACAACACAATAGAAAATTTCACATGGCTTTCTGAGGTTTTAATCGCCTAACATGCTTGTTCTAGCACATGCTGGTAGAGTCTTTCTGGTTTGCTTTCTCATACCCATGCTTTAAGGAATAGTTTACTGTTGGAGCGTGCATTTCTGATTTACCAAAATAGTGTTTCATATATCCTCCAACCTTCAAAAAGGATCCATGTCTTGAGGATCTATACTTTTATTTCCTACAACTTTAATGTTCATTATTTTAACAGTCCCTGTTTGACGTACACTTTGCATTATTTGAATCTTCACAGTTGTGGTAGTTCCACTGTAAAAAAGATCCTTGTAATGTCCTCCAAACGTTTTTCAAACATTACCACCGTAATGAAAAACAAAACAAAACAACCTTTAAATGTTCTTTTGGTGCAAACACAGCCGTTCTGCCCGTTACTTTTATTTCAGCCTGTAGGCAAACATTGACTTTAAAATCTGTCAGAGTCTGATTGATCACTTTCCAGGAAAACAGGATTCAAGTAATTTTTAAAGTAGATTCATAATGGATTAACCAGAGTTACCACATAAAGAAGAAATGTTTTATTGCTTTCTAATGTCAGAGGAGCTGATACGCTCTGTTTAGCAGCAAAAGCGTCTAAATACCTCAAGCATTCCCTAACTACACAGACACAAATAGTAGATGTTAAACACAAAGAAGAATTTCAGTCCAGGATGGAGTAATATTTTGTTCTTGAAATTGCTGGATTAATACAAGAAAAGTATGTTCAAAAACTAGTTCTCGGTAGATGTATCAGAAGTACAACCCCCTGGAAACACAGAGCATAATACTATTAAGCAAAGATGAAGGTGAAAACCTGACTTCATTAAGTCAGTGGAGATTTTGGTGTTGACTTTCAGGATCCAGAATTTTGGGCAGTGTAATTTTATGAAGTTATACTTTTAAACTGAAGCAGGATTGACTCAATAGTTCGTAGGAAGATACAATGAGTTTCTGTTGAGGATTTTCAAATAATATCTAGGAAAAAAAAAATCTTGTCTGTGCTAATAATAGTGTTATAGATTGTAATTTTAGAGGTTCTTGGTATATTTTTAAAGTTTTCCCCTTCTAAAATGGTTGAACTTGATTACTTCAGAACCATATGCTGTGTGTCACATGTATGTATATGTTTTTCTCTATAATTTCATCCTTCTAAGTTGTGTCACAAATGTAAAGGAATTAGCACTCTTAATAAACAAAAAAAAATGTTTTTTAAAAAAATAAGAGATGAAAGTGTCATAAGGTAGACTATCCTAGGTAAAAGGACCAAGGAAATGCTAAGGAACTGCTTTCTGGAAATTATTCCCTTTTATGGCACCCCATTTTGGATAGTTCAGCTCTGTAAGTCAGATTTGGAAATGTTCTCCAATTACTTTTAGCAAAAAAAAATATGAACCAAATCAACATGCAAAAATTTACTCAAACATTGCAGTTAACCATAATATTTTCCACTAGTGTCTAGCAGTATTCTCATGGTGGGAGCCCCCGGTGGTCCAGGGGAAAATTCACTGCACTGTCACTGCAGAGACCCAGGTTCGATTCCCGGTCGGGGCCCCTCCCCGGGCAGATGGAGCTCATTAGCCCGTAAGGCAATCCATCTACGTCCTGAGGACCTCGCTGCCACCGTCCAAGCGTGCTTGGCCCCGGCAGATGAACCTCAGGATTAAAGGGTGGGCTCAGTTCCGCGCACACTGTGTCTCACCTAAAAAATCCAATGCGCA
>NW_020957327.1:29851-32833 GCF_003031625.1 Empidonax traillii | reverse complement strand
AATCCATCTACGTCCTGAGGACCTCGCTGCCACCGTCCAAGCGTGCTTGGCCCCGGCAGATGAACCTCAGGATTAAAGGGTGGGCTCAGTTCCGCGCACACTGTGTCTCACCTAAAAAATCCAATGCGCAGGCTGGAAGGTGGAAAGACCTTCCCCGGTTCTTCGTTCGCGAAGAGACTGGCCATTATTCTCATGGTGCACTAAAGGACAGGAGAGTTAATATTTTCTTGTAAGCCCCATGTATTTAGCCATTCTTCAAAGTAAATAATATAGAGTCTAAGATCCGGTGCTTGGCAAAAGGGCCCTGTTTGCATACAACATGATACAGCAGCCAAATAAACAAGACAGATGTTTTCAGTGAGAGTTGCCTCCAGTAGGAATGAAGTCTACCTCAAGGACAGCATTCTTCTCAGGAACCTAACATCTCTGCTGTGACAGCTCACTGTATCAGTTCCTTAGCAGGACTTGTTTTCCTGTGAAGTTCATTGGCAGTCATTGGTAATTAACTGCAGACTACTGCTTTTGGCAGATATGGGGTAGACACTTTCTGCTCACTCACCTCAGCCTTGTGTTACAACCACACTTTAGTTGGAAATTAGCAGCTCCTGTTTGCTGTTCAGTTAGGTGGGAGAAATCCTCTTATTAGTCTGTGTAAGTTCACAATGTAAATTATTCTGCAGTAGGTCAACAGGATATGTGGTGATTCGTGCTCTCATCAGCTGAGGTAGTGATTCAGTCACTGCCTCGGTGATAACCTAATGTCAAAACTGTGCTATGGATTGACTTCCTAAAAAAACCCCAAACATTGGTGTAGACAGATTCTGAAGATATTATTACATTCTTTTGCCAGGTTACTGTGCTCTGCAATTTAGGTGTTCTGTGTGGCCTATAAAGAAAATGTAGTTGAAATAAATGATGTAGAGTCAGGTTATGACAACAGTTCCTTGAGGCTGTAAATGCGTTTGCGATATTACAGTGCAGTAATGCTCATATTTTGCATCACTTTCTGCATCACTTACAGTGTAAACTGTTGTAATTCCTTCTCTTTAGAACAGGATATGAAAACAGAGCAGATGAATGACGCCATACTTGTTCTTACTATTGCCAGATAGCCAGCACTATAATTCTTGAAGTCTTGATGTGGTTCAAAAAGTCAACTAAAAAATATGGAATTGTGAAATAATTTCAGCTGATAGGCTGAGCACTTGTGTGCCTGGCACAAGTTAGGATTCCTATGCCTTCAAAGTTTGACTTCATTTTCTGTTTCAGGAGGGAAATTATTTCAGTTATGGATTTGCCCTTTCAGTTTTTTGCTCAGGGAGTTCTCAATATAAAAGAGAATTCCTCTGAATGTTTAAGGTTTGCCATAAGAATGAAAACATTGTGGCATTCTGGAGATTCGCAGTTGTGCACAAATTAAAATCCATTTCTCAACTTTTTCTTGTACTAAATGAAGCCATAATTGTTTTACATGCTTTCAGGATTGTTTCTGAAAACCTGTTTTACAAGGACCCATAGTATCATCTGCCTGTTCGAAACGTAAAATCAAGAAGCTTATTCACAGTATTTTCCATGATTTGTTTTCCAGCCTTCGTTTTACAAAGAGAATTTCCGTTAAAAAATACTTTTCTGTCTTGCAGTTCAATTTCCTGTAGTACTGGTTATGCTGAGAATCGCAAGTGAGGCATTTTCTGCAAGTTTGTGGATCGTGATATGCAATCTAAACTGGGAGTGGTAGAGGAAAGGGAGGGAGGGTGAAGGTTCCTTCCGTTCTTAAAAGTAATTGTCCCGATGTGATGGAAATTGCAGTCACCTGCCTAGTAGTGGAAAATCTTCAGCTATAAGGAAATCTGCGGCAGCATCACTTCATTATAGTTGCTAGCAACCTGGTGCTGGACAGCAGCTTTGATGGGACTGATAAAGGCAGAGTTATTGAAATAACAGACGTGCTTGGGGGACCACAGTTGTAAGTGGCTCGGTAAAGCTACTGCATAAAAAGTGTATGCTCTGGCAAATTATACTTGGAGCGGAATTTTGGGACTCAGGAACCTGAAGCTGTACGTTTTTGCTAGTCAAGGCTGAGTTTGGAGATGCCAAATGAGTTATTCTAGTGCTGCATGAGTAGAAATGAGGTCGGATTTCAACCCTGGGTTTTATTACGGTTTTATTTCCAATTTACCAAGAAAACTTGCATTAATCACTCCTGTTCTTATGATTACCATGGCTGAATATCTAAAGCAACTGGTCTTCATTACTCAGCACATTTCAAAACAAGCCATTAACTTTCCTCCATCTTAATTGCCCATTTGTAAAATTACTTGCCTTATAGTGCTGCACTTCTGCAATTACTTTTATATGCTTTATGTGGGTCTCCTGTATTCTTTTCCCTTAAAATTTGATACAATATGCTGCAAATGCAGTGTCTTTACAGGTTTTTTTAAATATAAAGAGGAATTCTTCTTACCATGTAAACTTTCATAATACCAGACAAGCAAATATGATAGGTGTTTCTTTTTACCTATATCAGTGCATCAATCTCCTTTCTTCTCCTAATTATTTCTTAGAAACATCTGGTAACTTTCTGCCTAACTGTCAAATTTCTATTTCTGTTTTATTAGCTGAACACCTGCATGCCAGTTGAGTACGCACAGACATTCCTGAATATCAGGAGTGTTTTTGCCCGCCTGACTTGTAACAATCTTGCAGTGTGATAGCATGGTAAGATTATCCTTACTCCCATGTTATTTTTTTAACAGATTAAAAGAAAATCTCATAAATCCTTGTACTTAAGGCATTAGCTTATTAAATCAATAGTTTATTAAATCCCTGATACCTAAGTGCACTGCAAGTAAAACACAGTATTAAATAAACTGATAAATATAGCATGTTGCTGCTTATTTATTGTCTTAATTTCTCTTTGTGAAAAGCTATTCTAGCTGCCTTTCTGGATGACTTGTCAGCCCAGGATAAGCTTAACTCAAG
>NW_020957327.1:28000-29179 GCF_003031625.1 Empidonax traillii | reverse complement strand
AAAAAAAAAAAAACACTAGAAAAGACCTTGTGTGCTTGCAAGCTTTTTTTTGTGTGTGTGTATGGGGTTTTTTTGTTTTGTTTTTTTCTAGTTATATCCTTTGAACTAAAAAAAGATATTGCCTGTCTTTCTGAATCCTGCTGCGTGTAATAATTACCATTCTGTGTTCTGCACTGTTATTCTAAAAGCATGTTATAGTCTAAGGTAGTGTTTCTGCCTTTGAATCTCACTAGGATAATAGAAATTTCTTTTTTTCCAGTCCTATAGTTTGTCAAATGGGGTTGATAGTATTTCCAGTTGAGCCTCAGTTGGCTGACTGTTTCATGTGTGTGCTCAGTGAAAATTTTCTATCATGCCACAGTCATGATATTTGACAAGAATCATCCAAGCTATTGCCTCTTCACTTCTCTCTGCTAGCTCTACCTTACATACCCTCTTTCTGCAGCTCTCGTCTCCAGTTTCCCTAAGACCCATTCCCCCAGTTCTGACTATTTTCCTTTCTAATCACCTGTGAATTTGTCAGCTGAGTCATTTATGTCAGTCCTGGCAGTCCCCTCTGGTCTGTGTTTTCCAATTCTGGTCTAAAATCTGAATTCTGATTGTGGCTTGTTTTATTTCCCTCCTTTGATATCATCTGAAGTCCATGAGCTAGAGGCTCTCTAGTGCCTTATTTATCTTTTTTTTTTTTTTCATAACTTACCTTTTATATCTTTTTTTGTCTTACTTTCTTCTGTGTTATTTGGCATCTTGGGTTGTGTGAATGGGTGATGACAGCAGGTTTTCAAAGGGAAAATGTAGGTTGAACAGCAAGAGAAGAGATGCTGAATATTACTCATTACCCTGTGAATGAAACCATAGGAGATTGAGCTGAGACTGGAAAAGTTCAGCATGTACAGCTCTGTAAGAAATAGGCAGGCCTAACTAAGTGAATGGCTTTGATGGCTGACCAGATTTTTAATGCTTTGTGTTCTTCTGATTGCAAGAGAGAGTGATGAAGGAGAAGGTGATAAGCCAGAAGGGCTGTTTTGTGTAGGGAATGAATGATGGAAAATGCAGCACACTCAGCTGTTCCAAGTAACCAGAAATTCATAGTGGAAAAATCTTACACAGCAGAGGGTTAAATCTGAGACTATAATTCTTAGAAAATATGTTAGAATTCATATGAAAAAGCTTTAAGGA
>NW_020957327.1:0-27789 GCF_003031625.1 Empidonax traillii | reverse complement strand
AAGGTGATAAGCCAGAAGGGCTGTTTTGTGTAGGGAATGAATGATGGAAAATGCAGCACACTCAGCTGTTCCAAGTAACCAGAAATTCATAGTGGAAAAATCTTACACAGCAGAGGGTTAAATCTGAGACTATAATTCTTAGAAAATATGTTAGAATTCATATGAAAAAGCTTTAAGGACTTCATTTTAATTGACCTTGCATACAGGTCACGGCCTTTTGGAGAATTAGAACCAGAGTGTTCATCAGGGAACAATACAAGTTTAGAAGGTCAAGAACTGATTCCTAACCATAAGTGCAAATGTTCTCATGTGTGTTTAATATGAACCGGGAAATACTTTGCAACATGTTGGTCTGGAAGAAATTGGAGCAGAAGCCTTAATGTGTACTTTTCATATTAAATATGATATTTTGAATATGTTGTTTAGTACCTTTTAAAGTCATGAGAAAAAGTATGAAGGGCCAGACAAAGCTATGACCACATGCTTTTTGTAATAATGAGATCAATAAAGAGCTGAGGCAATGCCCTTCCTAATGTGTTGTTGAAAATTTAATTGTGAAGACATCGGTTCTAACTCACTTGTTTTACCAAAACAGGAAGGGGGAGTGGGTGCAAAGAGTTTCCCACGTTAAATTTAGGAACAGTCAAAATAAAACAAATGCTAAAATTATCCAATTTACTCCAGGCTTTGTGAGGAAGAATGAGCAAGTAATTGTCAATTATGGAGTGGGATTGGAATGCAGGTTGTAGAGGGATAATTAATTGAGAGATATTTAATTTTGATTAGAGTGGCTTGAAAAATTGCCATCTGAAGTGGTTTCAGGCCTGCAGGGCGGTCTGCTGCTGATGGGCAAGGGACTGGCATGCAGCGCTTTAATGGGGTTATGAGGTAGATTAAAACCTATCACAGTGCTGAAAATAAAATAAAGGATTGAGGAGGAAGAAAGTATAGTCTTATGATCAAGAGTTAGGTCTTTCTACCAGAAAACCCGGGATTGTTCCTAGCTCGTGCCATACAGTTCTTCTGTGGCGTCTGTCATGGACTTGAGGGCTGGGTTGCAGTGTACTCCAGGGGCATTCTCACAGGCTGTAAAATATAATCATCCTACCAGCATGATTATATCAGTGTTCCGTTCATCCCTATTCCAGGTTGAGCATCAGGGGGAAAGGGGAAGAGAAGAGGATTAGTGGGTTTGTGATTGGTACTTCTCTTTGGATTTCAGGTGGAGTTGAGCTGGGGAGCAGTCAGGGACATCTCTGCTGAGTTTTTCCATCCTCCGTGCTGACCCACCACCCCAGGTTAAAGGAGTGCCACAAGGCAGCTGTGATTCAGAGGGTACCATAGCTCTCTACCAGCAGCACACATGGCAGCTCATTCTTCTCTTTCATCTCTATTCCTTTCAATGTCTCTTCATAACAGCAGAATATTTGGAAAAGGCAATACTTATATCTGAGACTTGTTTATCTAATGCAAAGAATATTGAGATCTATGGAAAAGAAGGATGAAGTACAGTTATTAGTTTGCTTAAAAGAAACAATTACTAATTTAGCTGAGAGAGTAATTTTCATCTTGTTTTCATTTTGGTAAATGAATGAATTTGGGAACTGAGACTTTGAGGAGAAGGATATACCCTCTTCCCTCTATGCTCCCTCAGTGGAGACTTTAGGATGACTTAGAGCAAGGCACCAAAATGGAAAATGTGGTTGCTGTGAAGAGGCATCGTTAGCGCAGTATGTGGAAGCAGGCTGCCTACCTTCCTGCACGAACCATTTCACCACAAGCAGATTCCTGTTCTGACACACAGCTTTCAGCAAAATCAGCCAACAACTGTTAGCCAGACATGAATGTCTTTGGCATTCAACAAATTACTTGCACATCAGACAGTGCTGATTACTACCGGAAAGTAGTATAAATATCACATTTTATATTACACTTGTAAAGTTGATTCTTTTCCCCTTTGACTTAGTATGCCAGAAAGTTTGTTAATCGTGTATGGAGTTCAAAGAGATAATTCTGGCTGCAAAGTTACGAATAAACAAATTAATACATGTGCCATTATAATGTTCTTTGGCTGATGCCATTTTCACTTGTCACCTCTTTGCATTGTGCAACTCCTTTGACCAAACAGAGTTTTAATTTCTGATTCATTTTGACTTATTTATTGATTAAATATGATTCAAATTTAGCATTACTCCTTTACATATTTGTTTAACGTTTTTATAGTCTTTACCTGCTTTTGTAAAGACATTCATAGATTTTTTTAATCAAATGACACGAAGTCCCAAATCTTTATAAAGTATTTCATTTGAATAGTGCTTACAAGGAAAGTTCTTCAAAAATTTCAAATGAATAGTTGTTTTGCTGGAGGTATTTTTCAACCTGACCTGTTTGGGAAATCTTTCAATAGATTAATCTGAAAATGAAGAATAAAGCACAGTATTTCTTTGCAGACATTTAGAATGGGACAGTTTAAAATTTATTTTGGTCATTCATCACAAAGTTAATGTTTTGAGACCAAGTTCATTCATACTTTATCAGGACATGAATATCAGTCCAGTTTTCAATTGAAACAAATACTTCACTTGACCCCAGAATTCCTTCCTTTTATCCTTTTGGCTTGAACTATGGTCTTTGAAAAGGGAACTATGTGCAGAAGGATAATGTTGTTAAAAACACTCCTTTACTTCTAGAAGACTTCTACATCTCAATACTTCATTAGAAAAAAACCAGAATTTAACTCCATTGATTTTAAAATTTGTGTTATGAAAATACAAACTCAGTTGCAATTGCACGGGTGATTAGCATATCTGCTTTGAGTTGCCACAAACATTTGCATGGATAAAGCTACTACAGTTTTAGAAGTGTATGAACAGTTAAGTCTGTTAAGCTTTTGTGCCTAGTAAGAATGGCAACAGAGGTTTTGTAGCTGCGTGATGCCTGAAGCAACATGCTCCAGTATTTCTCTGAGCACAACTGTACAAAACATCATTTATCATTATTGTTTAAAGTGATTAGGAGCTGAATTCGTCAAAACAGGGGCAGATAAACCTTGATGCTGGATGTTGCGTTCTTTTCCTCATAACTAGGACTTTTGCTGGATCAAGGCTGCTGGATATTCATGAAGGTCAGAAAAGCAGAAAAAAAAAAGGAGAGGCAGCCACCTTGATGAGTCAAGCAGCTTTCAGACAGGACCATTATTGATAAAGTTATCCTGAGCCCAGAATAGAAATAAATGAAACTTGAAAACTAGGAAGATGAAATATTAATGACATTAGTTCATGTGTTTGTCCTTCCTGTTATTCTTAGCAATTATAGAACTATTGTGGAAATTCACACTTTCTGAAGGGGCTGAGAATTATGTACAATAGCATGTGAATAATCAGGTAAAAGGTAATTGAAGCTGACAAGATCAGCATCCTGCCATAGATTTGTTCAAGTCTGTAGCTGAAAGCATGAGATATGGGAAAGGTACAACACGTTCCACTGCTTCAAGACTCAAGCCGTCCCTTAAAGCTCTTCTCTGCCTTTGAAAGGAAAATCTTCTGAATTCCTGAAGTAAGACACATCTTAAACCATATGAACCACTTTCCGTGCTGACAGAATTTAGTTAAAGCTCATTATGTAAAAAGGTGCTATAAGGAAACTTTATAGAGTGAATGCTCTTTATAAACTGGAAGCTAAGGTTCAGCCAGTTTCCATTTAATCCTCCAGTATTGCCTGCAGCAGTCAAGTAAATTTCATAACAGTCTCCCTTCCCCCCAAATGAAAACCATGTGCCTGCTTCATTTTTCACTCCTTTCCTAGTCCCCCAGTTCAAACCTCTCCTGTGTGCTTTACAGAACCTTGCAAGTACTGATAGAATTAAAACGGCAGAGCTAACTTTGTCTGTTATTAGTTAGGTCACAAGTATTGTCCTTCCTAAAGAACCTGATTACAGTCAAATTGTCATAGGTGTATGGCAGTGGAAAGTGTTAAAAAGCACAATGTACATTTTCTATTCAGGGAGCTTCCAGAATTAGGATTTTCATTCTCCATGGTGAAAATAACTTAAGTAGTGAAACAAATAGGCAAAGCACTGTAATTTGATAAATACTTACTTTAGTTAAATTGATATAGAGCAAGAAGAGAAGTCTTGATTTTGGGCTTTTTCTTATAGAATGCTTGAATGCCAACACTTTTAGAAATAATGTATTCACTGCATATTAGCCAAGTAATTTCAGATTTTTCTCCCCTTGATTTATGTCATTTGAGACTTCTCCTCTAAGAGGAAAACATTTCCTGAACAACCATAGACTTTCTTTATTAACTTACCATGTTAGCACATAAAACTAGCTACCAACAGGCATTAGCAATTATGAGTCATGCAGATTGTCTGCTCTTCTTCTAGATCCTCATTCTATTCCTCAGAGTGCCACCTTAGAATGATAAAATCGTAGAATATCTTGAGTTGGAAGGGACCCGCAAGGATAATTGAACTCCAACTCGTGGCCCTGTGCAGGGCCATCCCCCAGAGTCACTCCATGTGCCTGAGAGCGTTGTCCAGATGCTTCTTGAACTCTGCCGAGCTTGGTGCTATGTCCACTTCCCTGGGGAGCTTGTTGCAGTGCCCAACCACCCTCTGGGTGAAAAACCTTTAACTAATATCTAATCTAAACCTTCCCTGATACAGCTTCATGAGATTCTCTCAGTATTCAAGGTGAGGCCACACCGTGCAGAGCAGAGCGGGACAATCCCCTCCCTCGACTGGCTGGTGATGCTGCCTCCACAGATTGCTGAGGGAACAACTACTATTTTTTTTTGAGAATGAATCCTTTTTCAAGGCTGAAGTGCAACTTTAAAGTACGTTGTGCATAAAACTACTTATCTGAAACTGAATATAAGTACAAACAATTAACTGTATGTAAAAGTCTCAAGTCTATAAGAGAAAAAGTATAGGAAATTTTTAAGAGCATTCCAGAAGAAATTTTATGACTGCTAGAGTCTATTGATCAGCCAGTATATTTAAACATGATGGAGTTGAACTCTTCTGCTCAGTTGCCAACACATCTTGATGAGAGAAAAACACTCATGTTTGTCTTTCATTATGACCAGAGTTTAAAATAAGACTGTGGCTCCACTAAAAAGCACTTCGTGCCATGGCAACCATGTGCCTAGTGCTGTGTCTGCTGTCATATGTCTAGGGACTGGAGGAAGATTTGTCCATCATCATCAAGTAAAACTAAAAAGAATTCTTACTTTGAGATATCAGTACAAAGAAGCAGAATTGCGAATTTTTAGGGTTTCTCTCGTGATATTCAAAGATCAAGAAAAATGTTAAAAATAGAAGATAATTTTTGAATGGAAGAAATTCCATTCAATGTCAAAATAAGGGGAAGTTGAAGCTAGTAGGGATAATTTTTTTTATTGTAATTAATTTTCTTAATTTATAGGTGTGACTTTTGCTATTGCATTTTTTAGTCGAAGCTTAAGTCCTTTTTTTGTATTATTTTTCTCATGTGACAACACTATTGCTAGTAATTTTAACTGCTGATTTTAATTTTAATCTGCAGACTTGTGTCTTTGCATGTGATAGTGCAAGAAGAGCTTTTTTTTTTGCCATTGGATAGGTTCCTCTCGGAAATCTACTATGAGAGCAAGAACTGGACTAAGATGAGGTTCTTGAGGGGTTCCTGTGTTCTCTTCGCAGTCTCAAATGATTCTGTGGTTACACATATTTTCTAAAAGAGGTGGTTTTAAAGCCCTAGATGTTTCCAAGAATATTATTTTAATTCAGATTTTGAAATATCAGTTGTTCTGAACTTAATACCGGTTTCAAACTCTTGACAGCTTTTGCAGAAAAGTATGAATACTTCAGGAGAAAGATTCAGGCAGGTAGCTTTGATGGCAAAATCACATTAGTTAAACATCACTAGCATAGCAGCACAAAGGAAAAATTCTGCATGCCTGAAGGATGTCTTTAGCCTGTCACTTAGAACTTACACCTAACTAGATGAATGATAATGAACAAAATTTACTACTCCAGTTTTCCAGGAGAAAACTATGAATGTCCATTGGGGCCTCATCATTAACAGGCTAAAATACAAAACCTGACTGAACAGCAGTATCACATCATGTTTTGGGTTTTGCTCTGACTCCTGTTTGCATCAGTAGAAGCAGAATCTGTTTTCTTACTAGCTAATCAAATACAACTCCAGGTAACATTACACAGCTCCTACTCCAGATCAACAGTTACATACTTCTCCTTGAAAAATTATTCCTATTTAATTACAGAGAATCTTTAAGTGACTGTGGGTGTATTTACTTTAATATTTTAGGGCTTTAAATGTCCAGCAAATGTCCGTTTACCATGCTTTGGTTTACATTATGAAGCTACCTGAGAGACAGCAAGTTGAATTCCTAGCACATTTGCTTATTTTCCCTTGATGGGCTGCAATCAAAATTAGACACCTACAATTTAGTAATCAAACACAAGGTAAATATAAGCTAAATATCCTGTAGCTACATTTGAGTGTAAATTTCAAAATAGTCCCAACTTAGCATGGCTTGCCTTCATGAAGTTCAGCCAAGACTTCATTGCCTTGAATAGCTGAGCAATAATAACAATAATAGCAAAAAAGCAAGCATCAGATTAATGACAGCTCTGCTTTCTCGGATGTCTTCTTGAGTGGTGCCTTTATGCAAGACAAATAAGTAAGCTATGTCCATGAGCCCTACTTGAAAAAACTCCAGATTTGGTCTAAAGATGGAGTATCTCTTTCCTCTTCAAGTGTGTGTTGATGGATGAAGGGAGAAATGCAGGCAGGCCCTGTCAACTACCTGTGAGTAGAGGCTTGACTGAAGATGGAGCATTTGTCAGTGCTGAAAGGGAAAACTGAATTGTGCACACATCTGAGGTGTCCTTTAACACCTTAGACACTTCCCACTTATTCAGGTCACATTTTCTGAGTGCATTACGACTTTTTCCTTCAATCCACAGAGTACTGACTCTAAGCCTGTGAATATTCTGTTATATGTAAAAAGGAAAGAATTGATAAGGAACACCTGTGTTAATGGATATATGGTAGCAGTGACTGCATTTCAGCTATACTGAGGATTTTATTATATAGTGCAAATTAATTTTGGCAGCCTGTCTTACCTCTGCTGCCGTAAATCAGAAGGCAGATGGCCTAAGTCCACTGATCTGAAACTAGCCCAACGTCACGTCCTTTCTGTGTCTTTAAGTATCCACGGGCCTTTTATTCTTCTGAAAAATTGTGGAAATACAACTTCCCACATTTTACAGATGAGGAACTGGTAAACACAGTCCTGGATACAACTCAGTTAAAACTAAGCATTTGAGTTAGATTTTAGAGGTAGTTACATTCTTATTGTAAGATCACTCCATCATAATGGAGTAATATAATAATCATAGTAATGGTAGTTGTAGTGAAATATCAGAGCTGTAATCACACTCTGGATGTGTCTTTCTCTGTTGTCTATGTGCTTATATGAGGGAAATTTGGTTACCATCTTGCTGATGGTAGATGAGGTGAATGTGGGTCATGTGGTTCATTTCCAAAATCATCCTATACACGCATGGCAGAGAAGAAATCCCATAATTTGAATTCATTTTTTAGTGAGAAATCCTTTCTTTGACTATCTTTGGTAATTCATCAGGTCACACACATTACAGTCCATATCAGTAGTAATTGTCGATTAATTTTATGTGGCAACTGTGTTTTGATCATTTCTGGTTTTCTGGATTTGGAGGATGGGCTGAGTCTAGTCAAAGTAGTCATCTTGCAAAAACCAGCTTTCAGTTGAATACTGACAGCTATATTCAGTAGACTAAGAATACATGAATACAAACCCAGAACTTCCAGCTCTTCCAAAAGAATATTTCTTGAGATAGAAGATTGAGGTAAAGGATATGGAAATGTTGAAATATTTTTTTATTTATCGTATTTATCTTAACTAAATAAGATATTAGACGAGTGAGAAAATGTTTGCAAGTACACAGACTCAGTTCTAAAGAAAAAAGTCTGTCTAAGTGAAGCCATTTTTATATATTTATGAAGAAATTAGACTAGAAGTTTTATGGGAATGGGTTCCTAGTAGGTCTCTGACATGATTGGATCCTCAAGGGAAATACTGTGGCATTGGGCTGTTACATAATCACAGAACCTAAATACTGGAGGTGGATCACGTCACTGGAAAACCCTTCTGTATTGTGTAAAGCCAGGGTTGTTCTATGCAGTGTGTTTTCTGCTGTTTTTACTTAATTTTAGTCTTAAAATTTCTGTCCATCTAAAAGCATAGGTAGATCCTAGCAGCAGAAAATTAAAATGGTGCAAAGTTAATGATTTCCCTATTTAAATTTCATGGTTTTATATACCAGTGCATTTTCCGAACTTGTTCTTCGTCTCTGATACTGCTGTTTAAATATTTTAAATGGTAATTTTTTCTGTAACTCAAATATTATTATTTGCTTGTACGGCTCTTAGTTAACATAGATAAAAGTAGTCACCTTATATCATCTTCCCATTACTGTAAATAATTTGTTGTGACTTCTGATCCATATTCTTTGTTTGCGATTTTGTTTTCTGTTTGGGCCAAAACCCAAACACCGCAGAATTGGAAATCGCAATATTAAAGAAACAATTTCAACAGTTACTTAGACTCTTCTAGACTTGGAACTTAGAGTCTACATCAGTTATTATTTTTATCTCAACATTCATGTGCCTCTGTTAAGGGATAGAAGGCCTCTTGCCCCTTGTGTTTTGAATATCTCTTTCAAGCTCTGTGTTTAGTTGACTTCAGATAAGCAGACTGGGGAGGGGGCAAAAAGTCCACACAAAGTAAAAACCTGAACAAACAGATGTTTGGAGTAATTAATCACAACAAAAAGAAACGCTAGTTTTATGCACTCCACTGTATGTAACATATGGATACATATCAATGAGATACAAAGAAATAATGCTTTCTTTTTTAAAAGTATCCTGTGACGTGCACTTAAATATGACTTAGACTTATGGGACACTTTTATTGTCGTACAATACTGTTGTCAAAATAGCTTAGTATATCCAGCATTACGGTACTTGCCATTTTTTTCTGAAACACCAAGCATTTTTTAATGTTTTTAATGTTAATCTCTCTCAACAGCTTTCTTAAACAGCCGGTGATCAACTGGAAAAATTACAGTAACTTCAGAATGTTGTAGTAATGGGTTGGTTTCATTCACCAGCAAAATTGTATTCAATTTTATGGCAACAGAATTATTTAATTTTTTTAATCTAGATAGTATAGAAGATACTTACTCTGATCCTCAATTGGGAGGATGTGCTCAAACTTCCTGTGACCTGCATGGAATAGTAAGGAGTTGAAGAGGTCTAATGTCCTAAAGTAGTTCTGGAAGAAGAGTCTTTTTGCAGGCTGGAGTTCATTAGATAGATTTGCTGCTTGTAGGAATTAATAGTGTATAATAAGTTGGTAGTATTTTAATCAGAAGACTCAAAACATGAAATTTTGATGCATTTGTGTTGTTGTAATTAGATTTCACCCAGGTTGGATGTAGTCTTACAAAACAGCTGCATGCCTAAGACAGTTCCTTTTATTAAAATATTTTTATTTCATTTTATTAAGTGCCACCTCCATACATTTGTGTTGTTTGATTGCCCTTCATTCTGATTATTTGCTTGAATAGCATTAGTTAGAATATAAGGTCTTATACAAAGTGAACAGTCAGAGTAGTGCTTATGGCTGGACACAAGACATTTCTTCTGGCAAATATTAACTGCTGTGCAACCTGCTCCAGCTAAACTCAGATACAGTGAACTGTTGCAAAGTGTTGTATTACGATGTCCCTGACGTGGTTCAGAATGTCGATATGTAAAAAATGCTTTACCAGTTACATTGCATATCCACTTAGATTTGCATGTTTGGAAAAAGACACTTTTCAGTCATGACAGATGAGTGTCACTGCTGCTTCTAATGCTAGTGTATCCTAGTACTGCTGAAGTAGAAGAAACCCTCAAGACAAAGCTGAGGAGACAGAGTTGAATATAACTTCTGAAATACATTAGAATGTTTGAAGATGAGCTTACTCAGGTTAACTATTTAGTGCCTTTTTTCATGCCAAACTGTGTAAGATTTTAAGTGGAAAAAGCAGTTCTTGGTATTTTCCTTTTTCTTTTTCCCTCCTAAGTCCCTCATCGCTTCTTTAGCAACTTGTTTCAGCAACTATATGCTCTAATCAACTGATCTGTAAAAGGTATGAAGCTGTTTATCTGGAGAGCAGGTGAGGGTTTCTGTCTCTGCATATAGGTACTGTGAACTCTCCAGATTTCTGGTAACAATTATGCTGGGAACAGAGATGAAGTAAGCATCAGATAAAGGACTGATAGGGCTTATATTCAGCATATAGTTACCTGAATATAAGTTCTCGGGTATATTTTTCATGGTAATTCCACATTTTTTTCCAAATGTAATGCTTTATCAGGTTCTCTATGTTTTCAGGAGTATATAAAGAACTTTCTAGCTTTCTAACATGTTTGTAGCTTAAGGAAATGATCAGGTCTGTCTTAAATTTATTTTTATTTATTAGTTGATATATATTTTCCAGATGAATGAAATTTTGTTACGGGAGCATCAATAAAATGTCTAGTGGACTAGTTGGTGACATTACTGCAGACAGTTTGTAAGTCTGTACATCAGGACTCAAAGCTGCTATATTTTTGTTGTGTTGTATTAATTTAGGTCCTGTATTTTTATTGCTAAGGTTAATGGCGTAGGATTCTTAACTTCAAAGCAAGAGAAGTCTGGAAGCATTGCAAAGTTCACTGGAAGCATTATATTTAAAAAGCAGTATTGCATTTTTGCTCACAGTTTCGTATCTAGTAGTCAAATACTAATTGATTATTACATTAAATTCTTACAGAGCATCTAATTCACATTAATGACTAAGTAACTGTGAAATGCAGTATTTTGAAAAATATATTTGAGTTGTTTTTTTAAGAGGATGGTTTCTGAAAGAAATCCCCTCTTTTGTGTGTGCGCTCATAGCTGTGAAATACCTTCCTGGCTTTAGTTTCTTTTTGCCTTACTGCAGCTTGTAGAGAAATTTTATGGTTGGGTAATAAAATTCATAACTAAATGCTAATGATGGAAAAGTGGATAACAGTAGCTAAGCACTGAACTGCTGGAAAGGAGTTGAAGATGCTGATACGAATTGGGAACTTATTTTTCACCTTCTCCATATACATCTTGCAACTAGCACTATTGAATCCCAATTCCTTGGCGTAGGCACGGTTAGGAGTTCTCTATCTTAAATGCTTTTGTTATAAAGGCTAATGTTAATGGGGCAGAGTATAGATCAGGAAAAATCTCCATGTGCCAGAATTTTTGTTGATGAAAGTTTCCTTGCGCAGGACATCTAGCAACACGCAACAGCATCTCTGCAGCTCAGGGTAATCCACACATGTTTCTACACAGGACTCCTTTGACTTTATTCAGAATTCTGTGCTTCAAATCACAATCACATTCCTTTCCTAAAGGGCTGCAAAGGTCAGTGCAAGAGTATGCAGGAATAAACCACTTAAAAGAGGTGCAGTGAATCTCTGCCTGCAGCAGACTGAGGGTCTGTAGAGATACGCTCTCATCTGGGTGTACTTTACAATACTAAGCAGGTGCCAGTGTTAAGTGGCATTCCTCTGTGGATGCACAAGTTTTGCAGTCCTGGGAATACTAGCTCTAACAAAACAATGAGTGATGTATAAATAAACTGTAACACTTACATGGCAGGTGAAAGATGGATGGAGCACTTAAAAGAAGGCTCTTGGGAACTCAGTGTGGCGTGCAAGATTAGAAAACCTATACTGATGATGTACTTTGTATTGGGTGAAAGAAGTGAGGTTCCCAAGGACTATCAGAAATCAAGTGATATATTAGCATAATGGAACAATGCTGTTATTTAATGGTTCCTGTGCTTACTATTAGCCTAGTAATTAGTTTGTGAATATTTGAGGCTTTCTGACTATTGATATTTCTTTCCCGCCTATAAATATATTCTTGCCATAACATGCATACCTATCTGAGAAAAAATGGGATTTCTGTAACAACTCTTAGTAGTGCTCAGTTTTGTTGAAGATGGCACATTTTGAAAACACAGTACCCCTACATTGGTAATTTTTCAATCCAGAGTTGCATATGCATATGACTTACTCCAATATCACATGGCAAAAAGTTAATCCTGAAAAAACTCAGTTGTACAAAGCCTCATCAGAATCTTCTCTTCATCATCTCCAGCTCCATAGGCAGGTCTGGATATGATGCCTGATGAACATATGAAACATTTACACAGCTGTTATTAAAACAATGACAGTGGAAAGGTTCCTGCTATTTTTACCCATCAGCCTCCCACTTATGGCACGCAGTGCTTGAAGATGTGCCAGTCCTACCTTATTATTAGTGCAATCTAGGAAATATTAGTGTAAGCTAGGAAATATGTCTACATTTCATTAACAAGTCAGTTTCCACAGAGGAAAACATCTGTAAACTTCTTTGGTGTCGTTTGATACAAGAGATAAATGCCAGTGGAATAAAATAAAAATAAAGCCTTTTACTTGACATTCTGGTTGTTGCCAAAATAATATAACCCATGTTGAGCCCAAAATACTCTTCTTAATTTTTATATTCACTTTCATTTCAAAAAATTACTTGTAGTTAGGTTTTTCATGCTTTTTGTTCAGAGAAACTGCTAACATAATATTTAAATGCTGGATGTAGTATTTGTAATAATCCAAAGTAGAATAAGTATTATCAAAACTCAGTGATTTGTAACACCATCGCTGGCAGCAAATTACTGGCAGTTCTGACCGAAAGAAGTAAAACCAGTCGGTATTTCAGACTGTTGCAATAATAAGATCAGTCTGTTTCTGCAGCACCAGGTGATCAGTGTGGAATTATCAGTGTTAGATGGGAAAGCTCTACTGCAGCTGGAGAAGGACTCTTTGATCTCAGAGCCAGTGCTTTGAACACAGCCACACCCCATCTTGCTACCAGCACGACCCAGGGTCTCCTATCCGAATAGCAGCACAGCCAACCATCTTTGCTAAAATGTTTCTGTGAATTTAGGATTTACACATTCAAACCCACCAAAAATATGGGTTTACAATCACATCAATTCCCGGGGAAGAAACACATCTGAAGAGTATATGTGTTTTTTACCAGTAAATGCAGATTCTTTCTTCTGCCACATTTCCAGATTGATGGTGCAAGAAATTGTCATGGAGCTCTACTTGGACATCTGAGGAAGGGGCCTAATTTTGGAGCACACAGAAAGTCCCTTGAAGTCAGGGTCAGGTCTGCAACCTTGAAAATCGGAGTTAATAGCAGTATTCATGCATTTTTGTATATTTTGGGCTGAGTTCGAAATCTTTATTCTATTAATCTCCTTGCTATTAGTTACAAATATTAAATATACCATATGCTAATAAACCCCTCTGAAATATTTACTTCTCCACAAGAGCTAAAAAACAGATTCTTTTCTGGAATATGGTATGCTATTGGAAAAAAAAAAAAGTACATTCTTTTACTCTCATTACTTTTCAATACATCTGATGAAAACATATGAGATTTATATAGGCTTATTTAGCAGCTGTCTCATATTTACTTAGACTGTGAGGTATAAATTGAATTTAGTATTTTCTCTCAAGAATAAGTATGTGTTTGATGATTAGGCAATGGCAAAGGTGTTTCTGCTCTGTCACAAATGGATTTCATTGTTTAATATTTTTTGATTGTTTAATTTCTCTTGTGCATTATACTGTGGCTGATTTAGCAGTAAGGACTTCTTAGTTTTTATTTTGTAGCAGGAGGTGCTAAGGGAAGTAAAACGTTATTATTAGAACTAATCTGAGCATCAGGGTCACATCTTACTTGGATTATTGAATTTGAAAGATGATTTAGTAAATTGAGTTACTAAAAACATTAATTGCCTTGTTCAGATTGGCCACAGAAACAATTTGCTGAGTAGATTCTCAGGGAGGGAGAGGGTGAGTCTGTGAAGGACAGACTTTTATAGGGTGCCTGAGAAGAGCTCACTGTGGTGGGCATATTCTATGCCAGTATTACGAACCACTAAAAGAATCCTGGAAACTTATCCAGGAAAGCTGGTGACGTTTCACCGTCTTTATGTTCCTTTCTGAACAGAAGTGTAATTTTAGTCTAATGTGCAGGTTTCATAATTTCAGATTTTTGGTGTTTCAGTTAATGGATGTCAAGAAGTAGGATTTCCACTGGGATGCTTACATAGAGCTTTGAGAATGAAGAATCTCTGTGGAAGGTCTTGACTCGAACCATAGTGAGAATAGGAAATTAATGAGTGTAGCTACTCATGCAGAAGTTGAGGAAAAGCTGACAAACGAGGGCTCACACCATTTTAAGACATCTGCTAGTGATGTCAGTCATACAAAAAGGTGTAGGGGACAAGAATCAAATGTGCAGGGAGACTGAAAGAGGAGAAATTCTGGAAAGGTAGTAGAATGTCAAACTTGAAAGTTAAATAAAAAAATGAAGTGGCCAACTCTCTGCTTCCCTAAATGCATGCAACACACTCTACACCAACATGAGATATGTAAGATTTAAAAAAGTAACTTGAAATTCTTGGAAAAAAAAAAAAGGAGTAGAATCTTGACATAGTAGCCGTTGCAGAAGAATGTTGGCATGACAGAAATCAAGAGGAGAGTGTAATACCTTGCTATAAACTGAACAGGAAGGACAGATTAGGTCATAGAGCTGGGGGAGCTGTATTAGGGCTGTACTGTTGAGCGTTCTGATCAGGAAACGGATATTGAGTCCAAAACGTTGAAGGAGATCAAAGAATCATCTAAGCCTAATGAGGTAGTAATAATGGGTGAATTCAACTACCTTCAGCTGATCAAATATCACCCTGGAATAGAGCACAAAGGAAGCAATTTCTCATCACTCTCAGTGATTGCCTTTCTGAAACATTTAGTGCGAAAATATGGACATGGAAATTCTTGACTTAAGCAACGTAGAGGAATGCAGGTAAGAAACTCTCAACTCCTGTATCAAAACAAACCTTCTTTGGTTTAAAATCATGCCTGCTGTAAAATTAAATTTAATACTGAAGAGCCAATAGCTAGTTGTCATTATGTCCTGTCTCCGCATGAAATGGTGATAAATTTCAAAAATGAGAGGTAGATGCAGGTAAAGTGGAGATATATGGGATTAACTAATACAATACTTAGATACAGTAGAGAGATCATATTACCTTCTCCAGATGAGCCCTGTATGTTAGAATCTGTGTTTGGAAAGAAGAACAGTAAAGTTATTAGTGATAAAAGACAACTTTGTCAACAGAACCTGAAAACACTGGGATTGTTGCATGGAAGGGGAAACATGGTGACATGCAAACCGTTCTGCTGTGTAACAGCATTCTAGAAATAAAAGACCAAGCAGAACCAGGCATCAGATGGGGATATGTTTAATAACCCTTTCCAATTTCAAGTGAGTTAACGTATTTTTATTTGGAAAGAGGTACTTTTAGGATGTGGAATGCAATTCCAATATGGCATTGTGTTCACAACACGCGCTATTACTTCTTCAGGGGGTGATTATGGCCACAGCTCTATGTTCAGCACGTACAGGGAAAACTATTATTATTTTTTTGTGGTTTGGAGGCACAAGTAGTAATTACATTTACCAACAGCCAGCTATCTTGTGGCTGCAAAAATATGGAGAAAATGGTTACATCATTTCCTTTGTGGCCCTAAAAATCCTTTTCGCTAGACTTGATGAAACTGTGAAACCTGTAGAAATGCGTATTTTTAATGTATGTCTCTACATTAAATAGAACTTTTAAAATTTGGATCAGGGAAGGGTGTAGGTGGGGGCTGACAAGGTTTAATCTGTTTCTGATTCCAGCATCTCCTTTGATTAGGATTTGTAAGCTGATTTTATCTTAGGTAGAACAGATCTGAAAGCTTGCCGGCAGCCCTGAGAGAAACGGTGTTATTGGTGGTTACTGACAAGCGTTGTCATTTACATCACAGTTGAAGTGACTAATGCGATATGAAATGTACTTTATGATAATCCCAGAATTAGCCAGATGTTTATTATGTGGCCAACCACTCCAACAGCCACATGAGAAGGAGCAGACACCGTGTTTCTGATTCTTCTACCTGCCATTTGTGCTGTGGCATCAATAGTACAGTCAATTATTTTTCATAGCGTGTGATGGCCATTCATTTTGAGGGATAAAAGGAAGATTAATCTTTTTAATAATAATATTCATGATTGAATTTTGTTTTACAACTCTTGTTACTTATAATCTTTTTATCAAAAGGACTCTTTTTTATATGTGTTATTGTACTTATCAAGGGAATGACCCTCATCAAGCAGCAGATGTTCTTACAAGTTGAGGAGTGTCCAAGAAAAAAAAACTTCCCAAAGCCATATCCTGCCTGTAGTTTTCCTCTTTTTTGGATAGATAAACAGATACTCATGCCTAGGTCTCAAAGAAAGCCACCATACACATTAATAGTCTGTACACAATCTTACTATTTTAGGGAACAGTGCAGTCAGAGAAAAATGAGTTTTACCTTTTTTCTTGAGGTTCCCTGAAAGCTGAAGAAATGTTTTGCACTGCTGTATGTACTATATGGTCTTGTAAAGAATGAATCTTAGGTCCCAAGCTGTCGAAGATAAAGCCCCTGCTAGAATCTAGATTTTGAGCCTTGCAAGTCTTTCACATGAAGATGAATATAAAAATGGTTTCTGCAGCCATCTTGCTTTTCATTTCATAATTATATTTCTTTTGAAATTAATTTTATTATAAATTTTTTATTCCCTTATATGTCAGTTTTTAAGTAAGTCTCAAGAAAGACTCAAATGCTGGAAGAAAAATTACAGTATTGAACTGAACGTACCCACTGGTAATATATAAATTAACACAGAAAAGTAGTGTCAGATGGATAATTGTTTTGAACAAGGTGACAATACAAGGAATAACTGGAGTTAATATTTGATCCTCCTTGTGAAAGCAGCTGGATAAGAGTTTTTAATTCTGCTTGTTATAAAAATTCTAACTAGTTTTTAACTTGAAGTTATTAACATTGTTAGGGAAAAGAACAAATTTAAGCATTGAAATTATTATATCTGAATTACTGTGAGCTTCATAGCAGCTGATGCAAGTATCCTCCACAGTTTTTCTCATGACAAATTCAGAGGAAATGAAACAACTAAGAGTATATATGATGAATTATGTTAAATTTCCCTTGATTTGCATTCCACAAGTAAAGTGTTAGGATCTTTGCTTAAAAGATTCCATATGGACTTCCTTGCATATAGTATTGAGACAATAATATTGAAGTAATTTTAAAATTATTTTATTCTCTCAGGTTGGAAGATGTAATCATATGAATTGGTGTATTTGCTGTAGTTTGAATAAAGTCACGTAATAACCTCTACTGCCTAAGTAACTGGAAAAGAAAATTTTCACCTGCTCATTGCTGTCATCTTTTACATGATCATCTTGGTTTGTCAGTTCTTTATGCTGAGCCAGGTGAATATAAACACAGTAGAAGACTCTACATATCAGACAGATCATGACCATTTGAAAGGTACAAGACAATGGAGGAAAAGGCCTTTCCTCAGACCTTCTTTGTCTTTGCTGATAAAGGATGTGAACATTGCATTCACCCAATGGCTAGGAGGCAGTTATCTTATATGTTTCCTTCATAGGAAGTGTTGATGAAGTTGTTTTTTTCTTTCAGTTTCTTTTTGGGAATCCTAATAGTGGAATTCGTGGAATGGGAAATGACAATGTTCTTTTAAACAGTCTTGCTGATGTAGGAAAAAAAAAAAAAAAATCCCAGTTTTTGACCAGAGTCATTGCTTGGGGATCGTATTTCTCAAAAGAAAATTTGGAACTGAGTATACCAATACAGGCTTAGTTAACTGTAGAAAATAAGAGTAATAGCAATTTAAGTGGTTTTCAGTAAAGAATGTATCTGAGATGGAAAATCAACACTGTACTTATCATGAAAATAGAAAGGAAGCTTGACTGCATCTTAAACAGTTCTTTTAAAAGGAGTAGAAGTTAGGCTGATGATCATCAAAGATACTTCAGGGTCTTGCAGTTCATTCTGTAAAGTAAAGGGACATGGAACTTGGGCCTAACAATAAAAGGTTTCTTAAAAAATCTTTTAAATGTCATTTGTCTGCTTTATGAGAATAAAAATTTAGAAGCCCCAAACAGAGAAAAACATTAATTTTGTGGAGCTCTGAGCACCTGCTAGAGAATTTGTATGTTTTTCCTTAACCAAATGGAGCCACTTTTAGGTACATCCTTTAATTTGGCATCTAAAGAACTGTTTATGCACCTGAGCACGCAGGGGATTTCAAGTTTAAATAAGTGTGTTCTCTTGCATTCAGGTCCTAAATAATCAATTAAATGCATAAAGAAAGCCCATGTAAATAAACTACAGAGAAAGAAGGCCAGACTTTCAATACCGTTGATCAAGGGCATAACTGGAAAGATTCTAAATATGAGTTAAAACAAGCAATTATATTTCCTAATTCTGTCATTTGGAAAAAAAAAATTCTGGATGTCTCACTTGAATGTCTACCAAAATTGCCGTTAACCTTCTGAAAGAGAAATAGAACTAATGATTTGGGATACTGCCAAACAATTAGACCAGTGAACAGACATTGTTCTACCAGCATCTATTATCGGAAATATCTGGATTTCTAAATGTCAGCTAAATAGGCTTACCCCACAAGCTAGGAGAAAGCTGACCTGACCTTTTGACACCACCTGTTCAGGAATGGGAATTTCTTAAGCAGGCTATTCTACACAGATAAAAGGTTCACAAAATTTGACCTGGAAAGAATGGTTCAAGGAATTAGTTTTGTTTAGTCTAGAAAAGAACAGACCGAGGGAGGATGTGATTACAATCTTCCAGTACATAAAAGAATGTTATAAAGATGCTAATGATTGGCTTTCTGTGGCCAGTTGGGAAAAAGACAAGAATAAAGATGTCCCATACAAAGGTATTTAGATTATATGTTAGGAGAAAAAAATTCTAGTAATAAAAATAGAGAATGTGGTGCACACTACAGGAGTAAATTCTCATCTCATTAACTGGAAATTTCCAAGAATACTTGAGACCAACACTTGTCATCAATAGTCAAGATTGCCAGTGTTGTTCATGGTGCGAGGTGAATAGGTAGATGTATTACCTGATCACTTAATAGTCTTTGCCCATCTTTCATTTCCTGCAGCTGATGCATTTGGCAAGACACTCTAGATTTGTTACATTGGATTTAAAAATAATTGCATAATCCGAGGCTTTCTATTTGTAGAGGGTACTTCAATAACAAAATAAATAATTTTTTTAAAGAATTCTGATTATGTGATTAAGGTAACAGCATTACAAAGATAGCAGAATAATAGGTAAGGAAATTATACAACTTGATTATTGACTTTGGATGCAGGATTCTGTTAACAAGAGCAGTGATTTTGATGGTGTGGATTTCTTTTTCCCTGTTACCTGAGTATCACACATTGTTTTTCGGTTGATGTTAATAACAAGGAGTTGAAAATTGTGATGAATAATCATCCCACACAGATATACATGGGGCTGAAGCATGGCATACCCACTCAAAAGAGCAGAAAACCATCAAATTTATTTCATCTTTCCTACATCCTTGTAAAAGCTATTAAGGCAGCACTTCACAGTATGATCCATCACGAGCTCAAAAGCAACTGAGTAACAGTGAAAAAATAAACTAGAGAACACAGGTTACGTACAGGCCTTCAGTGCATATTACAGATTAAAATGAAAGTGTGTGAAGGTTTTAATACTCAGTCTGTGTTGGTACCAGTTGCCTGTTGGTGGTTATAAGTGTAACACGCTTGCAGCTCAGTTTCTTATGTTTGATATTGGGTATAAGAGCTTAAAGGTATGTTAGAGATGTACAGTCTTAATTTATTTAGATGCATAAATAAAAAGTAGTGTCAAACATCAGGGCTTTCATTTTGCAAACTAAGCAAACTACTTGAGTCGCATTTTCAGTTAGCTTCCTGTGTTTTCAGTTAGTCTTTGAAAGAACATGGTGATGTTTTTCTCTTTTTCCCTCTTGAGTTTAGGAACTGATTATATTTTTTATTGCATACATGTTTTGTTTTGTTTTGTTTTCCTAGGTACTGCACAATGGACTTGTGATGGAAATGAATCATCCAACAGCTGGGAAGATCGCTGTTCCAGGTTAGATGTTTAATCCTTTTTTTTCTAAATTAAATGCTACATGACATCCTGAGCGGTTCTGGAACTCAGTTGAGGATGTGATGCATCTTCACATTTCAGACAAATGGACAGGCTGACATTTGTGCTCATAGTCATTCCGGTAGCAGAAAAATGGGTTAAAATGTGTGTCAGAATAGCTTCTGGTTTCCATTGGTCAGTTGTCATAAAACATGAACATGGATTTGATAATATTTGCAACTCCCACTGCTAGAAATATTACTGCTAAATCATCTACATGAATATGTGAATCTGTTTTTCATTTAGGTCTATTTTGCAAGTTACGTAGGCTTCTTTTAGGGACATTTCTGTTGTAAAAAAAAAAAAGTAGACAAAAGAGGAGGGAAATTTATACTGAAGACCTAATGAAGCTCAAGATGAAGTCTTAAATAGCTATTTTGTGTTTCCAAAGAATACAGAAGTAATAAATGAATCCCTCCTCTTTTAAGCTCTAAATGGATCAGGAGCTGGTGTAGCTTTCCTTCCAGTAGGGTTAGTTATGGAATGGTGTTAGATTTATCCAGAGCCATTATGAGCATTCTGATCCTTGCAGTTGGCTCTGTTTTGACCATTGATCCTTATTTGATAATCTATTAGCTATTGGGTCAACTTTTCCTGCTTCTCTATGCTTTTCTGTCTCCCAGACCACATTGAGAATTGTTTCTCTGTTCATTCAAAGCACCATGTCATGTCTGTTTTTATAAGAACTTCTTACATTTTGATTTTCTGTGCCATTTCCACCCTCTGACACAGCATCCAGTTGTCATCCATTTCAGTTGACTTGAGCACGTCATGTTATGCAGAATTTGACCCATAAAATTTATATTAATTTGCACATCCTGGAATCACACTGGGATGCAGAAAGAATGATTTGAAAGAAACCAATCCCATATTAGATCATGTTTTCTGCATGAATAGAGGGGGTGTTTTTGTGCATCTATGTGTATGCTCCATATTTGCTCTTTATGACAGTTTGCATTCCACATTCCAAGTCTCACTAGGCTTGGTTGATTGGTTGATTGTATTAAAAATGCTTCTCTAATTTAGATGCACATATCTGGAAACAGTAATCCCTTTTTAAATTTTCTTACAGAAAGGCAATCCTGGTTTATTTATTCCAAAATTAAAAGACAAATAAGAGATTTTGATTTAATCCTTTTTAAAGAAGTAGACAGAAAAACCTTGCAGATGGTAGAGGAAGTGTGTAAGGTTTTCATGTTGCATACAGTGTATAATCTATCTTAGAGAAAGCGAATACTCCTTAAGGGAATAGGTTAAACTGCAAGAAGAGGAAAGAGATGAAAGGAATGTTCTAATGTCTGTCAGCAGCGATAGAAACTACTGGCAAGAGAATTAGTTTTTACATAGGTAAGCCATAGTACCTTCCAAATCCTTAGTTATTTTTTATTTTATTAAACTAGTGACACTGCACTAAACTAAAATAAATCATCTTAATCTCTAATGGTTTGCCATTTAGATGGACTTCTGTGAAGAGTTTCTTGTATTGAAGCAGATGGCTGAAAAGATTATTGGATATTTGAGCAGGAAAAGTAAAATTCCTTCCTTTCCTGGCATGGGAGGATAAGGAGGGGAGAGACAGGGGAAGGAAGAGTGAAGAACACTCATTCAGTGTGAGTAGAATGGACCTATTGATATCACTGGAAAGACAGTGCATTACTCTGTCCCAAAATTAAAGTGCATAAGTGGGTTCGACCACTGTTGATGGTAGGTAATGGAAGTATCCTGGAAGTTCTGCTCAGTGATGTACCTGAGGAGTACAGGGAAGAGTGTGCAGAGAAGGCCTCCAGTAGATAAGCTTCTTCTCAACGACTATTTAAAATAGAGGGTTTTGCCATGTGATTATATTTTAATATCTTGTGTTTGGTAGAATACGGCTTTACTAAGCTCTCAGTTTCTGCCTCAGGGTTGCTTATTAAGGAAAATTAATATATTAATTTGAATGTTGAAACTGAATAGGTTAAAAATGTCTGTCCTTAAAGAGACTAGGGAGACTCTGATCCCAAAATAAAAATAGATTACTGTTATTTCTTAACCATATAAGCCAGATTTTAATGTGTCTTTTGGTAATTGAATTGGACATGACACTTGAGGCTCTTGACAGAGGTCTGACTTGTGCTGCCAAGTAATGTTGTGAGTGCAGTGACATGCACTTCTTAAGTGAAAGCATGCTGGCAGGTTTCAACTCTAGCATGCATCTAGCATGTTGATTTGCAGTAGTCCTTCTCCAGGCATGTCCCCAGTTGAAGAGTTGGTTCAAATCTGCATGTCAGTTCTCCATTGTAGATCTTGCAGCTTGAAATTTTGAGGGATTTTGCCATTAACTTTAGTGTAGGCTGCATTTTTAAAGTTGAACTTGGTAATTCATACTTCTCCGTTACTTAAATGTCTTTTGATACGGTTATTGAATTTGGTTCTCTCCTCACCTAGTGTATGTTTTCCCTCTTGCAGTTTTTAAGATTCCCTGCCTGAGGTTGCACTGTGTGCTGATAAGTGCTTCATTGCACACTGGTGAAACGGGAGCAGGAGAAGCTGAATTACAAGCACCATATTTCTACTAATTTTTCTTCTCAAAGTGTATATTTATGGCATGAGAGAAAGAGACCTTGCATTTTGATAGCTCTTATTTCAAGTATTCATGAAAAACATCTATGCACATATACACTGCTGTTACTAGAATCAAGATATCTTAGATTGAGGAATGGATGTGAAAAAGAGAGTTCGTTGTGTCTGACTAAGAGTGACTGCATAAAAGATTGTGAGAAAATTTTGAAGAAAATGTGGTTCTGTTGCAGTTCAGTGATTAGGATAATGTTTCATATATATAATTCAGTATATTCCTTCCATAAAGTTATTCTAGAACTGACTTATATACATATACTTGACATATCTTCTATAGAATGTGCAACAGAGAGCCTTGCTTGAGTCATTCTTCCCAGGACTGGTTCATCTGATTGCAGGGCTGAACTAATGAATCTCCTCTGTCTTTACATCTGAAGTCAGCTTAATCATCTGCCAAAGATGATGAGGAGCTGGAGCACCTCATCTGAAGAGGCTGGAGGAGGGGCAGGAGCTGGTGCAGACTGTGGAAAAGGCAGCCTCAGCAGCTCTCCAGTACCTGCAGGAGGGTTATCAACATGATAACTTCTTCACAAGAGTGCATGGTGGGCAGATGAGAGACAAGAGATTCAGCCTATATATAAGGAAAACCTTTTTCATCATGGCAACAGGCAGGCAGTGGAGCAGGTTCCCAAAGAGATTGTGCATGCTCTGTTCTTAGACATTTTCAAGCTACAGCTAGATAAAGCCTGGGGCTTTATCTGTCTGACCTCAGACATGACTCTGACCCGATCCAAGCAAGAGCTTGGACTGGACACCTCCCCAAGTCCTTTCCAACTTGGATTATGTTCTTATTCTGGTTAAACTTAGTATGCCTTCCTCAGCTCTGTTGTGCTTAGCCCTTTCTGTAGAAGTCTGAAGGAAAAATTATATAGTTTAATGAAATGGGGAATGTAGAGCACAGAAAGTACATTTGAGGGTAAAAAAATTACAGGGGAAAGATGCTTTATACAGTGCCAGATTGCAGATGATGCTGGATGGCACAGAGACAGTACAGTTAACTGAAGGGACAACATTTCAAGAAGGTCTAACATCTGGGTTAGTCTGGAAATACTTTGCCAAAGAGTAATGGACTTTTATGAAGTGTGGTAGCGTGTGAATTTCTAGAAGCCACTGAGTATTCTCAGTGGAAATATGGAGCATGATGGGTACCAACCCATACTGATTATGTGGAAAAAAACTAATGGATACAGTGCAATCTTTTCCCAACCTTTCCAATTACCATCTATTTATATGGTTTAGAAAACTCAGAAAAAAATATTCCCAACTTCTGCATTATCTAGTCTCTAATGTTGGCTTTTAGAGGCTGCCAGTTTTTTTTTTTTTTTTTTTAAAGTCAAAACAGTATTTGCAATATGATTTTTTTTTTAAATGAAAAAAACGCAATGATTTCAGCTGTCCCTAACAAACTAACCTTTGTAGAATTTATTAACTAGCAGGAACCTCTGTGAACTAGACCTCATTTCTGACCCCTTCTAAGCCATAGAGAACTGGGGATTTGGATATAAGCCTACACTTCAGAATCATCTCTGATCAAACAGGAAACAATATAACTGTGGAACTAGTGTAAAACACCTCTTCCAGACAAAACAGCTATTCTTAGTTTTGATAATGTTTATATTGTATGTCCTCCTCATCCCCATTTCCTGAGTTGATAAACACCATCTATGTCTGTCCTTTGGCCCACGATCTGCATCAAGGATGACTTTATTGCTCAGGAAGGCCAATTTCTTACCTGGCTTCATGATTTCCTTCTGTGCTCTTGAGATAATGTGTTTGGGGGACTGCTCCAAGCTCAGTTGAGAAAAGCTGTAAAGGATTCCTCCCTGACATAGATTTCTTGGACTGAATTCAGGCAACTTATATTAATTAATCAACCCACTCAGGAGAAATGTCCCTTTTCCCGGTCTTCTCCTGTCACTGTGCGTTACAAATATACTACTGAAACAGGAAAGACATTTTTTTCCAGAGGTAGGCTTTTCCTGTTGTATGATTCATTAAATGGTGTCATGGTTCCATGGAGATTAATTGTCATCAATCTCTTATAAGAATGGTTTAAGGAAATAAGATGAAGAGGCAAGAAATCTAATAGGACTTCCTCACTGTGCCACAGATTTCTTCCTTAATCTTGGACAAATCACTCTCTGTGTCTCACCTTACTAATTGTTTGCAGTTTTTCAGATCTAGGCTCATAGTTGAAAAATACGTTGATTGCTAAGGGAAGGATTGTTGGGAAAACTCCATGTGCTATTTTAAATATGTATTCCTATTTATTATGTATGCATTTGTACTTACTTTCTTCGTATATGGGAAAGATCAGTTATAGAAATAACAGGGAGGTATCTGTGTGTTTGATCAGTACATTTCAACACAGGGAGCAGATATGGCTGTTAGTGACACATGCTGTCTTTTTTTTGACCATTTAATGTAAGTGTAGAGGGGGTAACTTCAGTAGGACTAGATATATGGCAGAGAAAAGTGACTTCCGCGTGGGGGAGGTTTGCAGGAAATTAAGGAAGTCTGCACTCCAATCCATTGTTTCCTGCAGCCAGGAGATCCTACAATATAGAAACAACAACACAAAAAAAATCCCGATTTTTTTGCAGGAACCTCTGCTTGAACTTCTGATCCTGTCTGCTTCTCATCAGGCATTTTTCTCATATGTGTGTGTGTGCTCGCCTGTGTGCGTGCGTGCATGTGCTTAACTGATGTTGATTGAAAAATTTTAATTTCACTTCACTATTTATGGTACATTGGAGACAAACAGCTTCACCGGCATTACCGTTACCTCATTCGCCTTTTTTAGTCATCAGGGTCGACTATTTATGTCTTTTACATTCACAGAGCTGATTTCAATTTTGAGGAATTCAGGACCATTACAGGAACTCACCAGAAATGATGTATGACAGCTCACCTAGCTATCCTCAAAACACTTTAAAAAAAAAAAAATCTTAATAAATATATAAACAGTATATTCCTACTGATTGCAAAAGCAGAAAGGAGATGGTGGGAAATGGCAAAGAATATGCTATAAGCTTCAGGATTATTTACAAAAGGCTAGTATATCTTTTTAATGAATAGTACTTTATTTTGGTATTTCTCGAGGTTTTTTTAAAGTAAAACATAAACAACAAACCTTTTAATATTTTTGCTCCTCTGTCGTATGTTTACAAAGTATTTCTCTATATTTTAAAACTTTCTATACCTCCTGAAATGGTCTTAGTGCCATAGTTGATACTTTTAAAGTTAATGTTTTTAGGAAGAAAAGCCAACTGTCTCTTACCTAGATCTGGGACTTCAGCTGCAAAAGGAATTAAGAGATAGTGAAAGTCTTTTCCATCAGTCTAACAGTAAACGAGTAGCGGTACTGACAGGGACCAACAGTGTTGTGTGTCACTCAGGCAGTGGCTCTGTGGGACTGGTGTTCAGGGCCTCTGTGCTGGACTCTTCTCTTGTCAGACCCCAGGTTTCTCTGTCTTTAAGCTATGGCAGTCAGATTTGTTTTCCTTTCCAGGACCTGGCCCTGCCATATCAGGAGGAGAGAGAAAAATTTTTCAGGGGACAAGTGGGGACATTTTTCTGCTCTGTACATAATAAGTGAAAAATGGTGGTTGAAATATTACTGAATGTTGATCAGTAATTATATTTCTACTTACTGAAGAGTATTTTCTTTATATTTTCCTCCATGTGTCCTAAGCTATATTCAGATTTTCTTTAAACTAGACATAATTCTTACGGAGACTTAACAGTATCATCTTGCTGTTACACAGGGGAGGGGGAAATAAAAGCTGAAGTATTAACTGAATAGCCAAATAAACTAATTAGTTTCCTACCAATAGTGACAGTCCAAGAATTCAGCTGAAAAACAGTTTTTTTCTTGTTCGAGTGTGTTTGCCACTTCTTTCTTTATAAGTAACAATAACTTAGAAAGTAGTTTCTTAACTCTCACTCCGTAACAAGCACAGCCAGGTGCTCACATAGTTCAGGGTGTGTGATTGTAAAGATATGTCTACATGCCTCAGGTGTGTTGTAAAACAGCCAAATTACTTCAACACCCATAAATTGTTCATATATCTTTATGATCTTTAATAATTATTGGATAAGAAAAGGAATCTACTGTCAGCCTAAAAGAGTTTGTTTTCATTAAATGTAAAAATGTGTTTTAAACATTTAGAAATTTTTTTACTTAATCCCTGGGATACTGAGTAGACTGATCCTCATTTGTGTTTCTGCCATATCGTCTTGGCCCAAGCCCTGCCTTCCCATGAATGGAAAGGATGATTGAACTTAACCTGTTTTCCCTGAACCTAGACTGAACAATTTTATGGTCAGCAGTGGCCGTTAGATCATGTGCTCTGCCTTTTCATGGCATTGACCATACAGTTTCATCAAATAAAACTAGCTTGTCCATCCTAACACTGTATGCAGAAGGTTTAAACCACGACAGAACGGATGTAAATAAGTTTAATCCAAGGTCTGTGGAAACATTAGGCATTAGGTCAAGACCTGATTACAAAAATCTTCCTGACACAGAGTCTGTTAACGTACAGAAAAGAGTCCAGTAAGAAGACATACAATCCCTGTTTCTTTAGCTGTCTTAAACTAAACTGAACATAACAGAAAAAAAGAAGCAATTTACCAGTATAAAAAGCAGAATATTGTTCTGTTAAAGGGCATTGATAACTTAATGAATTTCAAAATTTGATATGAGTCCATTGCTTTAAATTAAAGTTGTTTAGAGAT
Organism: Empidonax traillii; assembly: GCF_003031625.1. Lineage (NCBI taxonomy): Eukaryota > Metazoa > Chordata > Aves > Passeriformes > Tyrannidae > Empidonax > Empidonax traillii. The sequence continues at coordinate 103 of NW_020957327.1, read as the reverse complement.
TATGCCTGTGTCAGGACAACAAAGAGTTTATTTTGATTTGTGTACAAGTGGAGTGTTCCTCATGGGGTTTGAATGGGATGCAGAGATGAAGTGAGGCAGTAAC
>NW_020957326.1:24757-36579 GCF_003031625.1 Empidonax traillii | reverse complement strand
CCTTTTTTTCCAACCTGCTCCATTATATTTAAAAGACCGTTCTTAGCAACATTTCATAAAAGAGACAAGAGTTTAATAATTTAGATATTAATCTAAAGCCCCTATCTTAGTTCTAAAATCAGCTTTTCCAATTTACCAAATGACTTCCAAAGCCTTGTGTTTGCCTGAAAAATATGTCCCTTCTTAAAGATAAAAAGAACACACTATTAATCTTTTATGTATAATATTCTTGTATCTGTGACTGCTAAGCCAGTTTATAATTACAGTATTATTTAGTGATAAAAGGATTTTCAGGGTATTAATATAATCTATTTTGCACTTAACATCAGAGAAGTCAAAAAACATTTTGGGAAAAAGCAGCAGAAATTTAAATTTAAATTCAATGCATAAGGGGAAAAGCACTAGAAGGGCTGTAATTCACCATCCTATACAAGGCATGATGGTTAATACTGGTGTTAATTATTAATTAAAAGGCATCAAAGTTCATTTCAGGATGTTTTTGACACGAAACTTACCTGGCTCTTCACTTGGAGTTCCAGTTAAGGTGCAGTTGGATCTGCGAACCCTCAGAGTTATACAACCATTTTCATGGAGGCAAAACAACCCATCCCTCTGGAAACAAGGAATCACCTGCACAGACACACACATTCTGTTACAGTATCCAAATATGAACCTTTGCAAAGGGCAAATACAACATGCAACTGCTGATGTATAAGCAAGTCAAAAAAGATGTTACCATTAACGCAACATTTCCAGGATTTTTTTTTTAGCTGTGGGACTTGGGGCTGAGGAAGTCAATTAATGTGGAAAATCAACTGAAAGGTTTGGTTTGGTTTGCTGGTTCAGAGGATGGTTTTCCCCCGAAGAACTAACATACTTTCATTCTCTAAAACTAACCAAACACAACTATCAGCAGATCATCAACCCATCTGCGATGATAATAAACTATTTCAGTGATAAAACCCCATCAAATCTCCATTACCTGGATGAAAGGCACACCTGTTCTTTCAATGGCAATCACACCCACGGTCTGATTCACTTCCAAGTCCAGGATCAGGATCTCTCTGGGATACAATAAGAGCATGTAGTTCCTCTTGGAAGGCAAATACGACAACTGGAGACAGTCGTTGAGGGTTACAGATTCAGCGCTGCAAAATGTCAGACGTAAACATTGATCAGGTTGTGTCAAAATAAAATTAACGGCATCACTTTTCCTGCAGCTGCATTTTTTGTGCAAGTAACCCCTATTTTGATCACAGGGCAACTGCAGATTTCCATTTAACTGTTACAGCATCACTGAGTTCCACAAACACATTCTGTTGGCTTTTGTCCGAATGAGATTATAGAGTAATTTTAAAAATAGCATTTCATTCAAATGGAACAAGTGTAACTCTTGCACACCTCCCACACAAAGCAATTCACTTAGGAACAGTGCTTGGCTGCCCTGACATTTACTGACATTCATGGGAAATTACCCTCAAACATATTGCCCACTCCAGTTTTTATACTGTTATGCATATTTCTTTGTTTTGAAATGATCTGAACCAGTATATCAAGAATCTCAGTCTTCAAAGCTCAGAGAAAGTAGCAAAGAGCAGGAAAGTTCATCATTTTATGAAAGGTGAACAGGGGATTAAATGCAACATAAAGGGGTTCCTCAGGGACATGGAATATAATGAACTTGGGTCCTGTTGATAAAAATCATCCTCATCCAGTGCTCAGTTTCCAAAGCCTCTCAATTCATTTTATGGATGATCCCTTTGAGGGCTTGTGTTAGTTTTTAATCTCCTCATTCCACCACACACTAAACCTCTTCACACACTTCCTGCACCTCATTCCTTGCTTTGGGACACCCTTTTGTCTGCACTTCCCTGACAATCTCCTGCTTCTCTTTTTCCTCAGAGCTTTTTCCCTAAACTCATCTAAAACCCCACAAATCTGAAAATGCAACAACTTAAGTTTCAGAAGGGCAGAAAATATACAGAGAGGAATGCAATCCATAAATTCTGATTTCATTTGTACACTAATCATTTAGAAAATGCCTCCTGCTGCAGTATCGTGTACAGCATTAGAATGACAACTCTTCTCAGGTACCTGCATAATTTTTATTCTCTAGCTGTATCACTCCTCAATCCACAATCAAAATGAATTATGGCAGCCCATTTTCATCTTTTTTTTTTTTTCCCCAATAAGAAAGCTGTTTCTGAATTTACACCTGCATAAAACTCTGTCAGCAAAAGGAGGAAATGATGTCATTTGACTTCTATAAAACATGCTGAGATAATATGGCTGTTTTTATGAGCAGAACTGGATGAGAATGTTCTGTTCCTAAATATTACTCTCCCATAGGATATCCGTCCATCTGCCTACCCCAGCGAATCTTCTTTATTTTAAACTAATTACCTTATAGGATATTATCTCTATAAGATATACAGGTATACATCACCTGGGAAAAAATATTTGCAACCTACCTTGGTTTCTCATTGCTGATTAAGATTTTTACTTTGTCAAGGGCCTTTTTGGCCCCTGTAGCAGCAGCCAGCTTGTTGTGAGAGGGACTGGAATGGGGACTAGAGATGTAAACTTTCTTCCCTGAGCTGGCAGGAGCTTTGGAAGGAGAGAAGTCAGAGATGAACACGATTCCTTCGCTGGTGAGCACTGCAGCAAGAAAAAAATGATAAAAGCAAAATTCAATCAGCAATTTGATTGTGACATTGCAGTTTAATGATATCTGAGTGGGGAGAAATGCTAATAACTTTAATAATACTCTATCAGGTGGAAAACTCTTCATTCTAGACAACCAGCACGTTCTACTGAAAAAGCAGCAGATGGCACATTACAATTAATTAATATCCACAAAACTCACCTTTCAAAATTAAGTTTATACTAAAAAACACTGAATTACTGGCAGAAACTCAGTTATTCTCTCCCATAAACTGTTTTTCTTAAGCCTCCCAGTGCAAATAGAAGAGTTGTGCACATTGGCTGTATCACTGTTTTTTGTTCTCAAAGAATTATTAACTCATTTATGCTGCAGCACAAAGTTTTGGCTCAGCTGTATCACTAAGATGGCCACAGAAGGCTGAATGTTATTGCAGATACACAAGGGCATCTTATTTCAGGAGATTCCACACCAGCCAAAGACTTCCCTGTCTTTGCTTTGAGACTTCTTCGTGGCATTTATGACATCATCCTCTCCAATCCACCACATTTAATCTCAATATTAACATTCCAGCTTAACCTTTTTCCTGGTCACACACAGCCAGGTCTCGCTGTTTCATGCAGATAAACTTACAAGCCAAGTGTGACGGATCAAAGGGGTCAAATGAGAAAGACAGGATATTTTCAGCATAGCTTTTCTTCCAAAGTTTGGTGCCTGTGTCTGCATTCCACAGTACAATATAGTTAGGGGGGTGAACTGCAAGCAGCAAATCTCTGGAAGCATCTTGATTCCACAACCACTGCATGTCTGTCAAAAGAAAAGAAGGAACATCAGGGAAATAATTTTTTTAAAAAAAAGTTGTTCTATTTTAAAACTACTCTTCTTCTGTGCCTTGTCTTTAATGGAACCACTGTGCTGTACAGAACCACTGCAGAGTCAAAATGGAAAGAACCATACACCATCCCAATTAATATCTGGGAAGTCACCACGAGCTGTAACACCACCTAAAACTAATATTTGAGATGGTATCAGTATTGGACCTGGAAACAAATGTCTTCACTTCAAACGCTTTTTAATCAGAGAGTCTTAAGTTCAAGACTAAAATGAATCTGACTGTAACACTCAGCCAAGAACACAAGTACAGTGCTAAATAACAGGGTCAGTCTGAAGGGGTGTGATGGCCCATCTTCAAAGCTGGCCATAATTTAAACATTCCAGATAAATGGACATAAAAGACTATGTTTTCTGTCAATAAGAACAGAGAGACACCCCAGTCCCTTGAAAGGAGCTGTATTAGAGCTCCCTGCATGCTCCTTGGGCAGTGGTTTAGACAACACAATGGGTCAGGCAGGCAGTGGGTGAAGTTCTTCTGTTTGATCAGTTCAGCCTTTTCCCAGCTGGTAAGTGCTTTTCCCTGGGTTTCACAGAAAAGAAACGAAAAAAAAACCAAAAAGCGGTCATGTGTGTCCAAATGTTACACTGGAAGTTAACAAAAGGTTGCCCAGAAGCTTGGAAAGCCTTCACTGGGTCTGAAAAAATGGACAAATCTCCAAATTTCTCCATCAAAACTCCACCAAATATTCAGTGAATTGGTGTCAGGAGTAAATAAAACCCAACTCATAATGCACACACAAACAAAAAGTAATAAAACTAACAAAATTAACTGCAGTCAATATAAAAAGCGTTCAGTGACTCACTAGTAGACTTAAAACATTATAGCTTCTTTCACAGGATTTATAAAATCAGAATAACAAAACCCAACCAACTTATTTTCATAAGTGGACTTTCATATAGTAAGAGTTTAAAAAACACACCAGGTACAATATAAACATCACCACAAGTTTTTGAAACAGCTGAAATGTTCAAGAAAACCTCCTTTCTCTGCTTACATTGCAAATGTACGTTATCATAGTAATATATCTGATCAGAAGTAGCTACATAATGAGCTATCTGGCAAAATATATGTGCCCAATGAAAACCTTTAATTTACACAAATGTAATGCTGTTGAAGCACTGCACCCCCTTGGATGGCAGCAGCACTCAGGTGCAATTCAAACCACACCACAATCCCAGCTGCAAAGCAGGAAGATGCAGCTGCCACTGTAAATGTTATTACTGCAATCCATAACATTCATAAAAAATAGATTCTAACTTTTTTGTCCCGGAAAACATTACCCTAATGAATCAAGTCTCACAGCATTCCTCTGGGAGCCAGTAAATCTTACACCTCCTCACAAAAAGAGCCAGCAAACACACAGAAGGCCGGCGACGCCAACAGCAGAAATCACTGCCAGAACTGAGCGTGGTGTATAAAACACAGGGGGTGGATTTGCACAAAAAATGCTCCCCCATCACCTTGGATTGGTTTTGAATGCTCCTGTATCTCACAGCGAGCCGTTCCCGTCGCCACATCCCACACGATGATCTTGCCGGTGGCATCGGCGGACGCCAAGCGCAGGGAGTACGGGGAGCCCGCGTTGTGGTGGTAATTTTCCTTGGCCCATTTGACCTGCACACACAGGGGGACACTGGTCAAAAGGAGACAAGCAGATATAACACAGACATCACACTGCACACCCTTCAGGTGGATAGGCAAAGAATAGTGAACTCAATGAAAAGCACTGTAATAGTTCGTGGCGACAGCACTTGTGTAAAATACCTTTAAGCTTCCATTGCTTGTGCAAACTTAAAGGCAGGTCCCCACTTTGCTGCATGACTGCATGGCTGATATTCTCAAATTACCTAAACAAACAAACCTTGTTCCTGAAGGTGACTACAGCAGCCCAAACATACGTGTTATGTACATAAAGAGTTCACTCAAATATTTACAGGAAACTAAGTGGCAATATTTAAGGTTCCGTGGGCATCCACAAACCTGTACCCACTGATTTCCAAACAACTGCAGGTGGAAAAATTATCATCCAGCTTTTATATACAGCCTAAAACATGTCATTTTTATAATCTGACCAATATAGATATATTATGGTACTGGGGGGAAGGAAGGTTAAGTCTTACATCTATTTGTTGTCCCATAACTAAATAATAAAATAAAGAAGCTACTATTGACAGTTGCTGACTCTTCAGTCCTTTTCAGCACACTGATCTCCACACACCACTTTCTGCTTTGGGATTTCAAGCTGCATGGGCCTGCAATACCTGTGAAAACTGTGTCTTGAAATCTGAAACATTTTGTCTACAAGTCTTCCCCAATTATAAGGGCATAGATAAGACTGATTTCTCCCTTTTCTTTTTAATATGGAGCTGTTTTGCTACCTGGTTTTAGGGTGAATTTCTGTCCCTAGGAGAGACTGAAGACACTGACAGAATAAAGAAACCTCAATGGGAATTTACCTGCTACAAAAATCCCACTACATCTACCTGTGTGCTGTCACCCCACCTAACAGAAAAAGGGGGAACAAACATAGAACTTTTCAAGTTATAAACTTTTCTACCTGAAACACGAAGAATTCTAGAGAGACTCTTCTCTACCTACAAATTTAATTTTTGCAGTTCCTGCTTCCCTGCTGTTCCAAAAAGAATCACCCATGAGGACATCTGCAATTACTGTAACTGTAAAAATCCACAAAGCTGTTTATTCCTCAGTTAAATACTTACTACTTCAAAGAAAATTCCAAGCCTGGAAGACATCATTTCTCAAGGGAGGAGTTGTCACCAAGTTATGAACAACTAAAAGGAGATCTTCACAACACAAATCTCTTTTCTCTCTGCTCCAACAAGGTCCAACACAGGACCTGACCCTCTGCTAAAAGGAATGATTTTCTTACGATATTAGTCACTGTCTGTCTACTCTGACTTCAAAATACAGCAGCAACAGTCAGAAACATGAACCAGAGACGATTTTTTTTAATGTTCACAATCTACCTCACCCCATTTATAAAGTCTTATTATCTCTGTTTATTAAAACATCAAAAAGGATACAAATGTAATGTCAGTCTTCCCATTCTAGTGCCAGATCAAAACTTTTCTTTGTAATTAGATTTTTCCTCTGTAGAAGCACACTTTCAAGTACTCTTCCTAAAGGTAAAATCAGATATAATCTACTCTGTACAAAGCCAGCAGTCTCCTACAAACACCTTTTGTACAGAGGGACAACTAACACAGATCAATTCTCAGTGAATCCATTACCTATTCCAGACTCAGCTATGACAGCCAAAGGCAAGGAAGTATTTAAAGAAAAACAGTAAAATGGACTGCAGAAGGATTAGGAACCAATTGTGGGTTTTTTCTTTGCTTTTTTAATTACAGATGTGTTGTGTTTTGAAATTTTTCAGCGCAGATTCTTGACAAAGAGTTTGTCAGATATACACTGTAGGCTTCTTTCAGATCCCCTCCAGCTTATTTACACTCTTAGCATTTATAAACTCTCAAAAAAAAAAAAAAATTAGGAATGGAAGAAAATTTGTTACGGGTGTAAAGGTATCTGCAGTGATCATGGCCTCATAACAATTTCTTACGTAATGCCTGTTTCTTAAAGTAGAAGGGAATTTCTTTCCATTCTTCCACCTTACAAGTAAATTAGCCACTTTCTTACACTCTCTTTCTGTTCATAAAGCTTCAGGCGGTGGGTTTGAAAAATTATCTTCTAAATTAATGGACTTCAGCATTTGGTTTCCTACTGACATGATGTTACTCCTCAAATACCCAACACACGTTAAGATGCTATCACTGCATGGATCAAAAAACTAACCGTGCTCCAATTTATTATCTAAGCTAAGTGCAAACTCAGCAAAGCAGAGTCATCATTATTGCTGACACCTCCAGGCCACTCAAGTTTTCTACTTTTTACACAATTATAGACATGGGAATTGATTTATTCACTTCACGTGGCAGCTGGAAGACAACAAACAAGTTGCCAAAAGGCAAGCACAGGTATTGCTGCCCAGAGTGCCACTGACTCTGTGCTTGTTATCATGTCCACACCTTTGCTCTCAAAAAATGACATAAAATATCTGTTTTGAACCCTAACCCTTTTAACTTCCTTTTTTTTTTTTTTCCTTTTTGCCTGTCAGTTAAAAATTCTCTCTAATCAAGCAAAACTAATTCCTGAACCTTCCAGTCATTTTTAAAAGCTACAATGTCATTATCTGTATGACTCTTGGCCAAGATCTTGTATGGACCTGTATCAGTTTTGCCCTACCCAATCGTTTCACTCAGGATTTGAGTAGTCCATTTATTATTGTTGTTATTGTTATTATTGCTGTTGTTATTATTGTTGTTATTATTGTCATTATTATTGTTATTATAAAGCTCACTTAACTGGACTCTGTAGCACAGAAATATACATTATACCACATAAAGATACATAAACAACACCAACTACTGAACATCCTGAAATGTCAAAGCCATTCACCAGAAAATTGAAGCTCTTCATTGTGCAGAAAGAAATCATCATAACATGATAACTCAGAAGTCAGTAAATTATCAAGCCTAAAGACAAAATAATTGTGTTTAATTTTTAAACAGCACTTGGGCCAAGGGCTATTAAACATTATACCTGCCAGCCAAACATTCCTCTAAACCCCAGCTGAATCTGTCATTGTCCACTATCAAAGAAATGATGCATCAAAGAAATACATCCTGTTCCACGCTTGACTTAAACTCCCAAGCCAAGGACCTTCAAAGGAAAGTACAGGTACCCTACACTTGAACTTAAATTTTAGCCAGTTTCTATCACTAAAATAAATGTTCAGTTTTGTCTGCTATTGTTCCTGTTCTCCAGGTAGGAACAGAAGGAAAAGCTTAAAAGTAACTTTCTAGACAAATGGTGCCCTTCCCCCCATAGGGAAGATCAGAAAGGGTTTCCTTTGATATTTTGTAATGTTCATTTGAAACTCTCTCATGTTAAAAAGATTTCCTAAAAACATTTCTGTGTTCTGCAACACTAACAGATTTTCTAGATATTCAATAACCTCTATGTATTCTATGAAGATATACCATCAACCCCAGCTCAAATTTCAGTATGTATGGTTTGACTCAGCTGCAACAGAGATCTTGTAAAATATGGGTATTTTACAACACATTTTATCTGAAAATCAAGTGCAGTACCATGTCAAGTATTTACAGCAATTTAGAAAAATAACATATACACCAGAATCAAGTAACACACCTTAAAACACGTACACCTCACCTTGACAACACTAGCTTTGTGTTTCTCCAGAACCTGCAAAGTCTGAGCAGTATTGGCATCCACTATCAGCACGAGGGAATGACATCCATACGCAATCAAGCCTTGCCAGCCCCTGGAAAAGCACATGTCATCATCAACAAGCAAAAAACAACAACAGGTCTGCACATCAAGAACAAGACTTTTTTCTTTTTTTTTGCTGAGTAGGATGTGTGCTACTAGACATAATATTTGATGTTTACCAGGTGGTAAATACTGTTTAATAACATAAAAGCACTATAAAATGCCATTGCATGTCTGCTGAACCACCTGCTGACAGAACCCTCAGCCACTACAAAGCATCTCTTGGTGCCCACCTGTAAAAATCCTCTTCTGGAAATTTAAGACACTGCACAGGAATTCACGGAGAGCATTCCCAAACTTTACACGTTAAGAACACAGGTAACAAATATATATTTCCACTATACAATCAATTGCATTTCCTTTATTTATTTGTTTATTTTGAGTAGCATGCATTTTCTACAGCAGTATGTAAACATTTAATACAGTAGCACATAAACATTTATTACTGTAGCATGTAAACATTTATTACAGTAACAGCGAAAATCCGCTGAGGCCTGTGTGACTTCAGAAGTTTATCACAGAATCACAGACTGGTTTGGGTGGGAAGGGACCCTGAAGACCACCTCGTTCTACCCCCTGCCACGGGCAGGGACACCTTCCACCAGCCCAGGTTGCTCCAAGCCCCCTCCAACCTGGCCTTGGGCACTTCCAGGGATCCAGGGGCAGCCACAGCTTCTCTGGGCAACCTGTGCCAGGGCCTCCCCACCCTCACAGGGAATATTTTCTTCCTAATATTTAATCTAAACCTCCTCTCTTACACTCCGAACCCGATCGCCGCTGCCGGCAGGGCCCGGGCCGTGCCCGCCCGTGGCTTTGTTCCCGCACAGCGCTGACAGCAGCAGCTCCTGCCCGCGGCCTCCGCCGGGACCCTCCGCCATCCCCGCTCCGCACAGGGGGCTGCCAGGACACCCCCGGTGCCGGGGTGCTCCCCGTGAGGGAGCAGTGCCAGGCACAGCGAAGAACCGGGACCCCCTCTCTCCCCGCCGCCCGGCCCTCACCAGTCGGCGGCGCCGCGGTTGGGCGCGCTGAGGGCGCCCGTCAGGGTCCGCGCCGGCAGCTTGATGTTGACGGTGAAGCGCTGCATGGCGAGCGAGCTCCCTCCCCCCCGGCAGCGCCCAGCCCGGCGGGGCTGCCCCAGCGCCGGCACCGCTGCCGAGCGGCCCCAGCCCCGGCACCGGCACCGCCCCGCAGGAAGCGCCGCCTCGGCTCCGCTCCGGCCTCCGCCGGGGCCCCGCGGCTCGGGAACCGCCGTTCCGGGGCCGCCCCGCCCCGGCCGGGGGTGCGGGGGTGTGCGGGGTGTGCGGGGTTACGGTCGGAAGGCACCACCGGAGATCAACCCCGTCCAACCCCCCCCCCCCCGGGCTCACCTGGGGCAGGTGACACAGGCAGACGGGCCTGTTGGAATGTCTCCCCAGAGGGAAATTCCACCGCCTCCCCGGGCAGCTGCTCCAGGGCTGCTCTGCCACCCTCGCCCCGAAGTTCTTCCTCGTGTTGAGGTGGAACTTCTCGTGTTGAGGTTTATGGTCGGTGCTCCTTGTCCTGTCGCAGGGCACCACCGAAAAGGAGCCTGGCACCGTCCTCTTGGCACCTGCCCTGGAGATACTTGTGTGCATTAACGAGATCCCCTCTCAGTCTTCTCTTCTCTAGACTAAACTCTCCTGCCATCTCTCCTCATAACAGAGATGCTCCAGACCTCTCATCATCTTCGTGGCCTCCGCTGGGCCCTCTCCAGCAGCTCCTTTTCTTTCTGGAACAGCCCAGAACTGGACGCAGCAGGGATGCCCCAGGACAGCCACCAGGACTGGGGACAGGGTGCTGTGTTTGTTGTCCATCACACGGATGGGAAGGGAAAGGGCTCCTTGGCCGAGCAGCTCCAGGGACAGCTGTGCCCCTGAGACACCCCAGTAGGAACAGAATTCCCCAACCCATCTCCAGGTGCTTGGACAGTGAAGGTTGTCCTCATTGCTGCTCACTGTGTTGCAGCACCACAAGGCACCAAGCCCTCCCTAAGCAGCCTGTCCTCCAGTTGTCCCCAGGCTGTCCCTAGTGCCAGGAAAAGCCAGCTGGGATAACACATCCCTGAGCAAGAATACTGGGCACTTGCACCGGGGCACACCAGGCTGCAGAGCATTGAGGTTTGACTCGATGATCTGAGTGTTTTTTTCCAACCTAATTGATTCTGTGAGGCTTCCAAAATAATTTTCAGTGCCACAGCATTAATAAGGTGACCAGGATCACGTAGCTCTTTAACATGCATGTACTCTTGGGGGTGTTTGTTTCTCTTCGAGACAATAATAATTGTTTACTTGTTATATTTGGTAGAGAAAAAGATGCCACTAGATGGCCAGAAACAGCAAGAATGTAATGCCAGCCACACGTTTTTAGAGTGCTGCAGTGTCACTTTGTCACTGAAGATTCAGTAATGCTGAGCCTCTTTTTCCCTCTTTTCATTCTGATCACAGCTGAATTTGTGCGAGTGGGAAACTCAAGAAACAACCTGCAGCTGACACCTTTTCCAGCTCTCTTCTAAAGCAAGCTGCTCTTGACACACAGTACATTGCTCAGTACCATTTTCGGGTCACTTTAACATGGGAACTAATTTCTTGAAACCATCTCATCCCAAAAGATCTCTCTTTACTCTTAACACTGAAAATTCACTGTTTGGAGCAGCAGTAAAGGGCTTTTTTTGTTCCCTTTTCTTTGTTATCATTTCAGGACAACCTGATCTACACCTCCAGAGATCAATTTTGTGAAAGCCTGAGCAGGCACTCTCTTCATTAATTTTACTTATTGTTTGCTAATTGTGTGGTTTTATTCTGTGTCCTTGGACAACCTGCTGCTGCTCATATTTTTGGAGATCTTGCTTTACTGGTTTTTTCTTTTTTTTTTTTT
>NW_020957326.1:20878-24328 GCF_003031625.1 Empidonax traillii | reverse complement strand
TTTTGAGAATGGTCCTTTGAAACTTTCACTGCACAGTAGAACAAGAGGATCTTCTCAACAGTTTTCTATCCATTTTCTTGACATCAGAAAACCAAGCGATAAGTGAGATGCTTAAAAGAAATAGATGCTTTGAGGGAGCTGAAGATGAGGACAGATACCAGAAAAAAAAGGGGAGAAAAGGAGGAAATGAGGGCTGTGTCACCAAATTTGTTGAAAAACTAAGAGTCTAAGACTAGTTTTCAGGGTCAGGCAGCGGGGTGAAAATAAGGGGTGTACGCCAGACAAATTCAGACTGAAGATTCATCAGAGAGGTGGAGAGGAGATGAGGAAAAATGCAAAATACACCAAGGCACTCAGTCCTCTCCCTCATCTGTAAATACAGTGATACACTTTGGGCTGTGTGCACACAATAAATATATATATAATAAATATCAAGTCAGTAATGCCATTAAACCCCCTGAAACCTCTGGGACTATCAGGTGTCCAAGATATGAAACCCAGGGGGAGAGGCTTCATTCCAGACAGCTTGAGATCCAGTGGTCCCAAGAAAGTACACAAAGTTGTGGGTGAGCATAAAGAACGTGTTAATGAACTAATGATTAAATAAATGAGAACTTAAATTTTGCTTAGCTTTTGGCTCATGACTGTAAATTGCTTTTCTGTGAGTTTGAACAAGAAGTGGAACCAAAATAGAGAGATGTGTACAGCCTCCCTCTTTTAGCTTTCTTTTTGGTACAATAATTATTGCAGGAATAATCCTGTGAAAGCTTCTGGGACCTCTTTAATTTTCATGACCAGGAGCTCCTGGGATCCACTGGTGAACCCCCACGTTCTGGGACTGTGCAGTGTTGCATCCCATTATCCAAACCCCAGTTTGAAGTCAGGGTGTGTAATCAATTCATACACGCTATGGGGCATGGTTACATTTTCAAATCTAAAGTACAGATTCATTTAATCACAGCCTAACTCTAAAATCCTAATAGGGATCTTTACATTTCACGTTGTATTTTTGGAAAAAGATTAAATAAGTGGGTTTGATGAAAGAGCTTCTATTTCTGAGGCTCCAGAGTTCTGCTAAAATGAACATAAAAATAAAATCAATATATGAATTTCGGAGTGTGGAATATTTAGCACCTAGAACTCTTATCAGCTTGATGCAAAACCAGATGGCTTTAATCAAGGACTCAAATGCTTGTTTCCCTTCCCAAATGTTTTCAACTCAAAAGTTTAAAATTATCCTGAAACTCTCCTCCAAGTGAGGAGAGTTCCACTGAACTTGCTGGTCATGTAAATTTAAACTCTCAGAGGTGGTGGAGCAAACTATGAAGAGAGATCTAATGACTTGCCTGCCCTGCGGGCTCACTTTGTTTTGAACAAGTGTCACCAAAGGAAAACCTCCTCAAGTGATCTGCTGTTCTGTTTTTCTTTTTTCTCTGAAAATATTTTCCTTAGCTCTAAGCATTTCTCTTGTTTTTTTTTTTAAGGGTCAAAAAAGATGATGAAACTTAGAACAAATAAATGTTTAATTCACATATTAGACTTACTTTCTGTGGTGCCAGTTTTGTGCCATTGCTTTCTGATTTCATCCCAGCCTTAAGTACCCATGACTGCTCAAACACAATCAGCAAGAGGCTCTGGCCCTTATATTTCTTCATGATCCTTTCCATGAAGATTTCTTCTGATGAGCATTTATCTCCCTCCCTGGAACACATCAGTGTAACAGAGTTCACAGCTGCATTAGATTTGCAGCCTGCATTTGTTCAAGAGACTTTTCAGTGAATTGAAATCTCTGGGTTTCAGGTGGGATTTCGGGGAACTTCATTTAGGGACAGCTGTTGAGGGAAGAGTCCTTTGATGCTCCAGGAGTTGGAACCAACCAGTGTAATGATGCTGGGACAAATACAGGGGTGGCTTAATCTCCTGAATGAGGGATGAAAGAAATCATACAAGCTTTAAAACTTTTGGAAAGAGAAGAGGGGATTATTCTGTTACCCAGGCAACATCTCTTCCAAGTACTGGTGCCGTGAAATAATTAACTAATAATCTTGAAGGGGTAAATTACTGCTACATCAACCTTGACTGACACAATAGTTTGTCAAATACCTTGGAACAGAAGTGTTGAGAGGCTTGCCACGACCCAGCAATGCGTTTTTTCAGCCTAAAAAACCAAATGTGTTCCGGGCTGGAACAGCTGTGCTGTGAACACAGTCTGAGAGAGCTGGGGTTGTTCAGCCTGGGGAAGAGAAGGTTCCAGTGCAGAAAGGGGCTACAGGACAGCATGGAGAAGATCTTTTTGCCAGGGCATGTAGTGACATGATGAGGGGAATGGCTTCACACTGACAGAGGCCAGGTTGAGGTGGGATATTGGGAAGGAATTCTTCCCTGGGAGGGTGGGCAGGCCCTGGCACAGGTTGCCCAGAGAAGCTGTGGCTGCCCCTGGATCCCTGGAAGTGTCCAAGGCCAAGTGTTCATGGCAGGGGGTTGGAACTGCGTGATCTTTAAGGTCTCTTCCAACCTGAAATATTCTAAAATTCTGTGAAACAGCACCAGAGAAGTCTTAAATAAAACAAGGAGAGGGTTGATGAGTACAACAGAGAGCTCAGTCCAGCTGGAACAACTACTTGCCACTGATGCAGCCCCATGCATTAAACAGTGCCCAGGGACAGTGAGCTTACTGAATCTACATCTCTTCGTTTCATGTCCCAGCATGAGATAAGGAAGCACTTTTTTACTTCCCCTTTCCTCTTGCCTGTTGTCTTGAGACAGTGTTCCTCTGTTACTCTGCAGTTGTCCAACGCCTCGTGCTCAAACTCAGGGAAGGTTTGAGTTTAATTGCAACCTAGAGGCCCCACATGAATATAGCAAGGCAAAGGAATAACCCATCAGTCCATTTATATCCTCTACAAAAACCCCTTGAGAAATACAGATAAACAGACATGGACCTGAGACACGTGTGATCACTCACAGACACAGAAAGGGGATGAGAATGCTGATCCCAGACAGCCACAGCCAGTGCCCATTTGACTGATTTGACTCCCAACAACTGGGGGTTTTCCTGAGAAGGGAAATCAAAATTTCCACTGTGCAAGAAGTACCCACACCACTAAATGATCCAAGGAGCGGGTTAAAGGACACAAGCTTGAATTGTTGCAGAGCTTTGGAAATGTCCTAGCAACCCGAGGAGGCGTTTGTTTATTATTTTATTATTTATTTATGTGATAAAGTAGTGGGTTTTTTTGTAGCTAATCAGTAATTTATCAGCATCAGCGCGTTCTGCTCTAAGATACAGGACAAGAGTGACAGTGATGTGAAGTTGGGATTTGAAATTTATGTGAAACAATGCAGGATACTCAACACTGGTAAATCAATCAGTGTTCCTGACAACCTGAGCTTCCATGACATAAATGTTTAAGGAGGAAGAAGTCTCAAAGAAGGCATGCTTAATGAAAA
>NW_020957326.1:0-20518 GCF_003031625.1 Empidonax traillii | reverse complement strand
TTCTGCTCTAAGATACAGGACAAGAGTGACAGTGATGTGAAGTTGGGATTTGAAATTTA
Source organism: Empidonax traillii (assembly GCF_003031625.1). Taxonomy (NCBI): domain Eukaryota; kingdom Metazoa; phylum Chordata; class Aves; order Passeriformes; family Tyrannidae; genus Empidonax; species Empidonax traillii. The sequence continues at coordinate 20,459 of NW_020957326.1, read as the reverse complement.
TGTGAAACAATGCAGGATACTCAACACTGGTAAATCAATCAGTGTTCCTGACAACCTGAGCTTCCATGACATAAATGTTTAAGGAGGAAGAAGTCTCAAAGAAGGCATGCTTAATGAAAAAATAATGGCAAATGAAGTAAAGACTGATTTTAAGAGCCATCTACAACTTCATGACTACAGCTAATGAAATTGTGAACACATTCATTTACTGCATTTGATAAAGTGCATATTGAGAAATAGAAGTATCCTCATATATATGGCATAATAAATGGAAGGGGAAAGTTTTAATCCATGTTATTAATGTTTTGGGTTGTGCAGGTTATTTTAAACTAAATTCAAAAAATTTAAATGTCAAGAAACCATGGTAACCATGAATACCCAGTGAAGTGTTATTAATTTCTTCATGTAATATATCCTACACATTAATATTTAATGCTGGATACAGCCCAAAAATTATTCTTATGAGAGCACAAACCTTAATTATTTCATGATGTATAATATTGTCATGAAAGGCTTTTCACATTCTTTGGAAAATTATGTATTAGCACTTGTTTGCTTCCAATGTCCAGTGCAGTTTGGCAGCCAATGACAAACTGCAGGTGCTTAAATGTTGCTCTGATAACACAACATAAAGAACCAAATAAAAGGCTAAGGTGACCTGTGAAAGGAGAAGTCCCTGTGTAAACACAGAACATCAACACACAGACAGTGACACTAAAATAAGGTTTTATTCCTCACCTTTGCTGTTCCTCCTGGCAGTTCCTTGGCTGTCAGTGGATGCAGTGGGTGATCCCTGCTCTTACAGGTGTCAACAGCTTCAGGTAGTAGTTCCTGATAAGGCATTAAATATTCAGGGCCAAAAGCAGCTTTATAATTGCTCTTTTTTACTAGTAAAATAAATTTTGAGAGTGTTACACAATGTCTTGCTGTGGGATTTGTTTGGTTTTTGGTTGTTTTTTTTTTTTGTGAACCTTACAGCTCTTTTTTTGCAAAGTGTCCCAGAAAATGCTCTGATCTCTTTGATATACTGATAAATGTTAGGTGGAGAAGAAAGACATAGAAGTTCCAGGAAAATGCAAGGAAAATGATGCACAGAGCTTGCTTTCCCTCTTAACACAGTGATGACCTGTGACTCCCCTCTAGCTGTGCATGAATTCTTTTTCCTCTGGAGTTATTATAAATTGATCACAGGAAGAAAAGATGCGATTTTTGGAACACAAGGTTTAAGTGCACCAGAGTTCCCAGTCAATTTGATTTGGGATTTTCCACTTTTCCACTCTGAATAAAACAAGCAAATGATCACCGAGGAACCAGGCTTTAAGAAGCAGAAAATCATGCAGCAGTCTGGCAGAATAAAAATTATCATCTGTGCAATCTGTGTGTTGGCAGCAGGAAAAAAAACCCACAGCTTTGTGTCAGAGAGAGAGAGAGAGAGAGTAATTCTACAGAGCTGCTGGAATCCAAATATTAGATACAAATATTTTAAAAAATCAGCTTCTGAAGTTGACTCACTGATGGTGCTTTACAGGTTGTGGCTCTTGGGAGTGCAAGGGGAAGGGCGTTGGTGCATCCTGGAGGGAAGAAGAGCAAATGGCCTGGGAGGTTTGGTTCTTCTTCTTCCTCTTCTCTAAGTCTGGCTCCTGCCAGGGCTGCTCTTCACACTTTAAACTGCTGCCTCGTGGGGCACTGTGTTAAGGAAAGAAATCAAACGAGCCTTAATACTTTTTCTATGGGGGTGTGTTACTGTTCAGATTTCAGGTTTTAAAGAGCTTATGTCAATGTTTCCCACGAGTACAATAAATATTTGATCTGACTTTGAAATAGTGCTGGAAAAGCAGGTTTTATGATCACTGATAAAGGTAATGTAGAGGTAAAAATCCTCAGAAGACCCATCACATTTGACATATTAAATGTCCTGTTCTTGTAAGTGTCTTCAGGGTAGGAAATGACTTGGCTGAAATACTGCATCTATTAACAGACAAATGCCATGGACCCACAGATATGAAAATCATCCTCTGAAGAGTCCATTAAAAAAAAAATGGACAATATAGTAGAGATCAGACCCTGCCTCACCAACCATGAATAAAATCTATTTCTTTAAAGTCCTGTTTGAGCTGTATGTGTTGGTTTATGTTGTGTGACATCAGCAGTACCCATCTGGGTTTTTTTCCCCTTCAGTGAAAGTGGTGGAGAGAGCTGGAGCTTTGCTTTACTGGTGCTTTTCTGAAATGTTCACATCCTTTTCTTTATGAAAGATTCTTTAAAATTTGAAATTACTCTTCCAACATGCAGTGGATGTCAGAGAGATAATAATAGCTGCTGTTTTAGTTCATTTTTATATATGCATAAGAGAGTTTGGTTTCAGCCACGTGATACACTGAATTTAGGGCCCTCCACGCTGTGGCAATATTCCCATACTTGATTTTATGTCCTTTTTATTTACCTTTCCGTTTTTGATTTTCCTCTTTTCGCCACGAGAAAAACAAAGGCAGATTAGAAAACCAACAAAAACAACAGCAGCAAACCATCAAAGCCCACACACAGACACACAAACAAAACAAAAAAAAAAAAAAAAAAAAAAAAAAAAAAAAAAAAAAAAAAAAAAAAAAAAAAAAAAAAAAAAAAAAAAAAAAAAAAAAAAAAAAAAAAAAAAGCAACAAAAACCAGGCCTTCAGGAGCTGGCAGGAAATTCTTTTTAGGAGTCTGATCAGTGAAAGACATCTCATGCCTCAGAAATCTGATTTCTGTTCAAGAGGGAATTCTAATGAAATGCAGGACTAAGACATCTCTGAAATCCAGGACTTCTGCAGGGATACACAGTGCCCTTCCAGGCCTCATTAACTTGCCTGAAGTGACCCAGTGAGTGCTGAAAAACTTCAGAAACAATAAACTACTGGAGAATTTATACATTTTTTTTAACTCCACTCATCGTGGGGTCACAGAGCAGAACCATAAGAAATGCATCTGTGAACTTAAATTCACAGGACTGCACAAATGTGCAGGGATTAATTTTTTTTCCCACACAAATAATATTTGGATGCATCTGACCACACCTTTCTCGAGACAAGTTTATGTGAAAATAACCTTTAAAAACAACCCTGTATAAGGAAAATTTAAGAAGGCATTAAGCTGGATTTCCTTACCCAAGAAAATGTGCCTCCATCTCTGTCCTGCAAAACATTTTCAGATTCTTCCCACTGAAACTCTGCCATAAAGGAGTCTCTGTGTTCCTGGGCACGATTTCAGTTCTCCATTTTTCTCTCCTCTCCATAGTAGGGCTCCTGGGAGATCAGGCAGGATGAAATACGTTCACTTTGAAGCCAGTTCAGGATGCATTTACAACAATATCCCTCACGACTGGCATTCTTAACAGGACCATAAACTGTGAGAGTAAATTGGGAAATTTCTTTCAAAATACTGTCATATGTAACCATTTTGCTTTTTTTTTGCCTTATGAAACAATTAAACAAATTTCCCCGTAAGCCAAATCTTCAATTCTAACAAAAGTACTTGGTTCCATTAAAATTCCAGCTGAAGTTTTGGCCTGTTTTGATAATTTCTGTACCTCCATCCCACAGCTTCCAGGTTGTCTTCCTAAATTATGAACATGCTGACAGCAGGTTGAACACAGAGCAAATCTGAAGAGCAAGGATGTATTTTCTCGGCTTCAACAAATGCAAAGTTCACTTTGTGGTGCATTTGTCTGCAGACTTTACTAGACCTGGCAAGTCTAGAGATGATATTTCTGTTCTTCATTATGCTAAAAGCCCCCAGATCCCAGATAATAGGATTTTCCCAGTATCTTACCTATGGGGAGCAATAATATTCTTTTACTAGGGCCATGACATATATTCATCTCCTCTTGAGAAGGCCCTAATTGAAAAAAATTACTGCTCCAAAATTTGCGTCATTTAAGGACAGTCTGTTCCTTAATTCTGAACGGATATAATTTGAGAAGTGTCTGTGTTGATGAGCACGTGGCATCAGGATACTTGAGGCTTTCAGAACAGGAGAAATTACTTCTCTAGCACTGTCAGTGCTTCTGATGGATGTTGGCAGAGGAATATTTCTCCTACTGGCTTTGCGGAAAAACCAGTGAGTTTCAAGGTTTATATGTCTGTATTAAAAGCAAATTATCTGCTGGCACCGAAGCTCCCACCCTCAAAAATTTCGGGCACAGCAGCTGTAAACAGGTGGCTGCTTCTGGCAGCAAATGAGAGAAATTCAAGAGATGAAGGACTACAAGATGACAACGAAGATGAGAGTGGAGCTGATCAACATGAGCAAGAGCTCAGCTGCTGCCAGCCAGGGAAATAGGAGCCCGTGGTAAACACAATTTTCACAGGCTGAGTGTTCAGCTACTCTTTCAAGGCTTCCTTCATTTCATTTTCTATTCCCTTGCAAGCTGTTTCTCCCAGCAATTTTGGAAGTTTTTGCTACGAGAAGGATCCAATATTCAGTTTTAATACAAATTAAACAGCCACTTTTTCACTGACAAGAGCAGCAGATCTAAAACTGTGAGCCCAAAGCACCTTTTCCCTGCTTAGCAATTCTGTTCCATCTTCTTCCTTACATTTTCATGTTCCTTCTCTTTTTCTCTCTTTGCTACATTTTGCACATACTGGGGAATAGAGATGTTTTTCATATTCTGGGTTGTTGTAGATGAGTTTTCCATAATAAAACAGTTTTCAAGCTCCCTATTCTCCACAGAATTTTAAATAAAATATCCCCGATTTGAAGACAGAATGATCAATCTGAATCAGATCCCAGCCACGCAAACTTCAGAGCAGAGAACATAAAAAAAATTAAATATTTAGCATGAGTTATACAATATTAAATCCAAAGGAGACTCGAATTCAGAGGGGTGATATTTATAAAGCATTCTTGATTTGACACCCAAAAATGTTTAACCTGTTAACAGAAAACTTCTCAAATAAAACCACAAGTTCCTAATTTCCGAACTTCTTGTAAATGTGTCACTGAAATAGTAACCTGTGCTACTTGAAACTTCTGAGTTGCATTTTTAATAATGAACCTGCTTTTTTCTACCTGTGGCAGGGCCATTTTCAGCCTGGTGGGAGCCCCGGGAAAGGAGGAGAAACCTTCCAGAAAGAGAGAACATAACACCGCAAATCAATCCTCTGCTTACCTGACCTGAATATAAGAACCTTTTGCACACACTTTATATGCAAAATATAACTGTGGAAAATGAGGCACAGATCCATGAGGTTTTGTGGGTGTTTTTAAAATTGCTTTAAGTATGAAGACCTAAATTTCAGAAGATTTAAAGTCCCCCCAGCTTTCAAGGGATTAGAAATGCTGTAAAAGTCAACAAATTGGATAGATGCAGATGATGTACATGGCCAGCAGTCATTGTTTCCTGCAAGTTTTAAAGGGAAAAAAAAAAAAAAAAACACAGTTTTGGGACACAGTCTTCTAGTTCATAGTATTTTGTAGTCCTTTGTAAAGTGATTTAAACACAAGTAAGGGCTTGATTATTCCATGGTACTGACAAGCACATCTAATCCATCGTGCCACAATTTACTGAGGGATAATTGCTCATTTACTGAAATTCAGAAAAAAAAACCCACAAAATGACACCATCAAAACACAAATAAAACCCTTATCCCTATTCCTCCTCTAAATTATATCACATTTCTCCCAGTATTTGTTAAACTTTCCATGTTTTAAAAACAAGGAAGGACAACTTATGTGACTTTCAGGGAAGCATTTTTACATCAGATAAGTCAATGTCAGCACTGTGAATATCTGCACTCTTCTAGCCCTCTTCACATCCTCATTTATGCATTAAATGTCGGACAGTAATTTAAAAATTATTGTAGCAAGATTTGAAATACACAAGGAAAGTGGCAGGGAGGGATAAGAAGAGAACCAAACAGAAACCTGATCACTTCAGGTATTACCACTGGGGCTGTGTAATTAAGTGCATTCCTCATTTCATTACCAAATTCCACGGGAAGTATAACTGCATCATTTCTGACTGCTCATCTCCTCAGCCCTCTGAAGGGTTACTGGGCAAAATGAGTTCTTGCATCTTTGATCAGGCTGAACACAACCTGATTTGCAATTTTTCAATATCTTCTCTGTTCAGTTCAGTGAGCCACCGTCTGAGACACCTCGGAGCACGACAAGATGTAGCAACAGGCACCACAAAATACTGGTAAATACGTGGGGGTGGGAAAATGATGGGTTGGTTCACAAGCAGCTCTGAAGCAGGAACAGAAAAGCTGTGCTACCCATCCACCGCGATTTTCACTTACATAAAGAAAGCCTTTGCTGGTCAAAACTCACTGGTACCCAGGATACCAAGTTTTCCTTCGATTGATTGCGATTCCTCACACGGTATGATGTGGTAACTGCAGCGGTAATTAATCCTGTTAAGTGTTTGCTGCTGATATCCATCAGCGTTAATGGCCCGGCAAAGGCATTCACAGCAGGGCATCAACGATGGACATCTCTGCTTTAAAAATAAAAATAGCTGAAATAAGAACACTTATGTGTTGTACTGAACATTCCTCACCTTCTAAAATAAAATAATAAAAAAAAAACATCACGACGTTCATTTTGCCGTAGGGGAAAGATGACGTTCATTTTGCCTCAGGGGAAGATGAAGAGGCTCGTGCAGGTCACCCAACAAAGTAGGGGCACAGCCAGGGACAATCTGACGTCCCAGTCTGACACCCTGTGTTCCCTCCAATAAAAGGATTCGCAGGGCAGGAGGCCGCGTGGCAAAACCTCCTCGTTAAGTGACACCTTGCGGATCTCACTTCGACTCTTCGAAAAAAAATCAGTGTTTAGCTGTGAGTAACCCCCGTGTTTCCCATAAAAGTGCTTGTAACACTGAAACCACTTGCTTGTAACGCTGAAACCATGGGATACAAATCACATCTGTCCAAAAAAAAAAAAAATCAAAAAAAATCCCCGTTAATAACTTACGAGAATTCTGGCTCTTTTACAAAGCCTTAATATGACACCAAACCCTTCTCACCGCTTGTGATGACTCTGCCTTTGAGAAAAATGAAGTTTTCTAAGGTGAGCTCACACCAAGGAGGATTTTGATCCCTTCTCTCCTCTCTCCACAGCAATGGATAAAAGCAGGGGCACCGAGAAGAAATAGTTGCAAAAGACAAAGGAAAGCAGAGAAGCTGCTCCAGCTCTGCTGGTGTTCTGCAGCCGGGGTGGAAGCGGTGCTGATGCTGTGCATGGAGTGGGATGGGAATACTCTGGAAAGGCACATCTGTCCAATCCCCCCCTCAGAAAAAAGGGATGCTGCCCAGGAAGCAGCATTTGATTCATTTGCTCGTGGCTCACCCAAATACAACCTACATGTTAATATTTATCATATTAAGTAACCTCAGGCTTGATGTGCTGCCACAGAACAGCAACAAATTAATTGTTTCAGTGAAAAATTGTTGCCTTTGCGAGCAAAGCTTCCAAATTTCCACAATGGCAACTGGTATGAGACTTGATGCATTTCCATTTTTAATTTCCCCTTGCCATGACTGGTTTTAATTAACAAAAATTATGGTGGCAATGACTGGCACCGATAGATGCTGGAACTAATTACTAGGATGGCACGAGTGAAGATTTAAAATGTAGATTTAATTTTGCAAGAGAACAATATATTAAAAAAAAGAAAAAAAATCAACCCTTAAGCCTCTACAAAGATTACAGATTGCACCAGTGAGCTGACCTGGCTCTTACAGGAAAGGGGATTTTGTCAGGATGTTTGCATGCAGTGCTCTGCCACATTTACTGAAGCCTTTCCCAAAGGCAGTAGCTCATATATTTGTAATTCCTATCCATCTCTTTGATTAAACAATTGAACCCCCTTGTAGCTTTTATATTTTTACATATTTTGATCCATTTGGTCACTGCAGGGGATGTATTTTCAAAGCTGTCTTGAAGCATGCAAAGACTTCTGATTGTACCTCCTGGAATCCTCAAAGGCAATGACATATTCTAATTAACAAACAGCTCTGAGTATATTAAAAATGTATCCTACAATTTCATGGTTGAAGAAAAAAGAAAGATTTTGAAATGAGCTTGACTGGGGATTTGTTATTTTTTATTGCTCTTGGGTATTTATGTGGTAAGTTTTTTCTAAAAGTCAAAGAATAGGGGAAGAAACATCTAGAAAAACTGGAAGCAGAGTAGAAGTGAAAAGAAAAAGAAGGAGAAAGACTAGAGAATGAGATTTCAGTCCCATCTAGTAGTGATAAATCAAAGGATTCTCAAAATCTAGGCCAAATACGTCTGTTGTTTTCCCCTGTTCTATTTTACACATAAAGTCAGTAAGCAGCTGATTGTTCTTCTGTGTAATCAGTGGAAGTTATTTGGGTAAAACTCTTGTTTTGTTGACTAACTGTTACTATTTCTTAATATCTTAAGAGTTACAGCATTTGGATATTAAAAGTCTCTTCTTTTTGCTGAGTTTCAGTGTATATTCTGCTTACATACACACGTTAATTTTATATTAATTATTTTTAATTGATTTCCTGTGTTCTGTGGGTAACTTTTTCGGCCATGTCCCTTTTAACTTTAGTCTTTGAAAGAGTTGCTTTTTTAAAAGGCAAGTAGCAGTTTCTCCAGACTTCTCCTGGTTCCTACCACGTGTTTGAAGTCCAAGAGAGAGGGTGGGATCTACTTTGTGTCACCCTCGAGCCACCAGACTTAGTACCCTAAGGCTGCAGGCTCCAAATTTCATTTTGAATGCATCTCCCAGCAAACCAGAGCAGGGTTTTCTGTGAAAGGACGGAAAAGTAGCCAGGATATCCTTCAGGGCATGAATTAATTTGGGAAGTCTCGTTCTAATATTGCCCAAAGCACCGATTCTACAGGCCCTGAAGTGTGCAAGAAATAAAATTGTAGGGAGAGAGGGGAATGCCTTCTCACCACAATGATGAGGCAGAGGAAACAACCTGCAGCTGACTGTAACAGTGCCCTCCCTGGGAGATCTTTATTATTATACTGTTGCAATAAAACTGCATAGAACAGGTCTTTGCATCAGAGGGACTGGTGCTTACACAGCGTGAAATGATGCTCCTCTGCTGCAATGAGCCATGGGAAGCATAAATTAGCTGGTTATTCTCAAAGTGGAAAAGAGAAACTACGGTGGCGTTTTGGCAGACAGAATTTGCTGCTCAGGTGTGGAGGGATTTTAACTTTCTAGCCTGGGCAAAAGGTGAAACCCAGCCTTTCCCCCAACCACAGCTCCTCGTGCACTTAAGTGATGTCTGACACAAATAAGACACTTGCTAGATGGTGTTAAATCACTCTTTCCCGACAGCAGGCAGAGTGAAGGGTGCTGCCCCAGGCTTGACTGCAATATTCATCACAGTGGATTTCCCCAGAAGTCACTCAACACATTTTCACTTCAGAAAAGGAGGCACTCTGCCAGGTAAACAGCACTTGTGGGGTCTTCAAGTATTTAAGTATTTTTAGCCCTCTCCGTTAGGGAACACAAGGCACTGCTAGAGAACTGCAAGAAAGACAAGGTCAGGAAGCTCAAGATTATCTTCAAAAACACCTATCTTTTTGCCTAGAAAGCAAATCCACTTCAAGGGCATTTGCTTCATGACACATCCTTTCCCCTGCACCCCCTTCTCCTCTGCAGGCAGAGCTCTTGGTGCTACTGAAGATTACAGCCAACCCTCTCACCTCCTTCGAGCAAAAATCTGAATTTCTCTCTGTTGTCAGACACAGCAGAAACTTCTACCATTCACCCCTTGACTGGAAGAGAAAGAAAATTTTCCTTTTGTTTCCCAGGCGTTCCCGAACTTCCTAATTTCCAGAGAAGCATCCCCTGTGAAATCACAGTTCAGGCACTTCTGCTTGTTTTGTTATTCATTAAAGATTTGTAATAACAGCAGGCGTCATCTGGATTATATTTTGAGATCAGCCTTACTCAAATCCTGGTGTTTACTCTAAATTACAGATTAGATTATGGGATTGTCCCTCCTCACTGGCTCTTTTAAGGGACACGGGGGTGCTCACCTGCCGTTCTCTTCACTTACATTGTGTAAAATGTTTTAAATTTCACCACAGAGCTGAAAAACATGTATATCTGTCTGTCAAATGTGGTTGAAACGTCCCAGTTTTCTTCCAAGAACCTGTCTCTCTCCTCAGATTAATGAAATTGGGTTGCAATGAGGAATAATTTATGGAAGGTGTAAGAGCTGCCAACAGCCAAAACTTTGCAAGCCTCTTGCCTTACAAATGAAGAGCTGAAACTCCTCCAAAACAGTAAATAAACCCAAGATTCCTACTGTAGATTTTAATAATTTCAGAGAACTGACTCATTTCAAGATTCTCAGAGGTGTTTTGCACTGCATTTACATTTATTACTATACCTGAGGAGTAGATGCTCTCCAGTTGCCCTCTCTAAAAAATCCCCTCAGACACACTGCTGGCAGAATACAGACTTTTGGTTAAGAAACCAAGCTGACCTTAATTTAAATACATTGCTATAGCTCATCGAGTTTCTTTTAATATGCCAATAGAAATTCAGCTGGTTGCACAGTGCTCCTCTGCTGCTGTGATTGTCAAACAAAATCAAGCAGAAAGTTCACAACAGCATATTAGTGCCTGGCCCGTGTCATTTGATGAACCTGATTCCTGAGTTCAAATGACCCCATTTTCCCCTGTATTAAAAGATACTGATTTGCTTTGTGCCTGTGGGAAGCAGACTGTCTAAATACACACACACTGTGTATTTATGGGTCCTCAGTACACAAAGCTGAAACATCTTGGCTTCCTTCTTGGCTGAAAACTGGGTTAATTATGAGAAACGTCTGCCAGTCTGGAGCGCACGATTCAGTAGCCCTGGCCATGTGGCACACTTTTCAATAAAGCCATAAAATCTAACAACTTAAGTTAGGAAGAACACCAGGAATAAAATTTACTTATAACAAGGCTGTCAGAAAAAATCCTCTGGGTTTGGGTTTGGGTTTTTTTTTTTCCCCCGAGATGAGCTGCTGAAAATCTCAGGACATTATCTGTGAGGCACAGAGAGAGGGTAATTCAGGTGAGCTGGCTCGTATTTCCTCTCCCTGTCATCACCAGGTTCCCAGTCAGTAAGATGATGAACAACAGCCACCCTAGGCTGGCTGCCCCTGCACTGTCTTCTGCCACTGCTGATGATCAATCAGTGGCCCCACTTTGCCAGGTCCCAGCTCCTGCACTGAGGGCAGGACACACTGGGAAGGCAGTGGCACAGGTGACAGGGGACAGTTTCCCTTCCTCAGCGCCTGTGCAGACAGGGGACATCAGAGGAAGAGCTGATGCTGATAAACAAGCAGTAATTCACACTCTACCCAGTGCTCAGATGAACCCCCATCTCCATTTCATCTCCTGCAAAGAGCTGGCACAGCTCCAGAAACGCCTTTCTGAACTGAAAGCTCCAAACCCCCAGCATCATATTTTATATGGGATGAGCAAATATGTGTAAATAAATCTGTAAGTCCCCTAGAAATGTTTCATAACCTACCACAACAGAAGAGTTGAACATCCCCAAGAACCACATGCTGCTTTATTAGATTGCTTGGTAGAGGTTTTGAAAAAATCAGGCTATTCCTTCTGAAAGATCCTGCACTGACAATCAGTTTTAAAATGGGGTGTCAGAGTCATTTACATATGAAGGGTATGAATTTAAAACCCTTGGTTTCATTCCATGATGTCCAGCAGGTCCTAAATGCTCTCAAGGAAACTTATCTCCTGAAAACTTCTGCAAATGCTTTTGGAAGGTAGGCTGGCCTCTTTGTAGGACATCATCCATAAATTTGAATCTAGGGGGGGGCAACATCAGAAAAAAGAGAGACAGGTGACAATATAATTCAAAATATTGCCTTAAACCCATGGGTGATCCATGTTTTAAGTTTGTATCCATTGTGCTATCTCAACTTGAATATTCAAGAGAAGCCCGTTTTGAAAATCAAACGGCAGGTTTTGATTTCTGAAACCATTCAGAAGTGAGCTGCAACTTCTTTTGCCTAAGCAGTTTATTTTATTCCACCGGCTGTGCAGAAATTCCTGGGGCAGGCTGGGAGGATTTACTGCGGCTCCCATTGCTCTGTGAGTCTGCCGGGGGGCATTTTGTGGTGCCTGAAGTGGTACAGGCACGTGGGAGCTGCAGCTGCTGCCCAGTGTTTGTCAGGTACATTGTACCAGGGCCATTCTGTGCTCCTAACAAGTGGATCAGATGTTCACCAGTTCAGTGGGATTACCTTGCCTTTAAATAATGAAAGGAGCTCTTACATGCACTGAAACAGTCCCAAGGAGCAGGCAGCTCTGCTTAAGTAATTTCTGTCTTTTCCACTCTGAGTTATAACCTCCCTCTAATAAAATACAAGATTAAACTCAATTATTTGATAAAAATGTATAGAATTGGTAGAAAGATGCTAAATCTTCGGTTTGCAGAATCAGTTAGTAGATTTTTTTAACCTGATGCAGCTGCTGTTGAAACAAATTGTAGTCCCAAGGGGTTACAAAGTGAAAAAATATAATTAAAAAGTAGCATCATAATTTCACTAGAGGGCTATCATAATTTAGATGTTTATCCCCTTTCTATTCAATTACCTCCATAGCAGTGACATATGTTAAACACACACCTCCCTGGAATGTGGAAGGAGGAAGGGCTGGTACTGCAAGGGCAGTAAATTCATTTATAGTAGGAAACTTCCTATTTTGATCCTCTGGGCAAACTTGGGGTGAGTGAGAAACAAACACCCGAATGGGTAAAATTAAAACTGTTTTCCACCACCAGAAAGGCCCCATGCTGTTGGTGCACTGACAGACACTTAACAAAGCTCCCTCACAAAGATGATGGCTTTGGCAGCATTTTAATTGCGTCTGTTCCCTTTGGTTGTGTGTAGCCCAAGGAAACACATCCGAGAGCTGCATGAATGTTTCTTCATTAACTGGTGACATTAAGCTAATGATAAAATAACCATCTGTGCAGGGCTAATGTTTTTACTGTAATTTAATAACCCAAGAAGAGCGTGCTGCGGATTACTTTGGTATTTCCTTTTAAATAATTTCTAGAAGTGTTTGATTTTTGCTGGGCTGTTTTCTTCTCCCAGAAGGTCCAGCCAAAGCAAACACCACAGCAGGTTGCCTTTGCAGTGTGCAGTGTACTGTGCTTTGATAAATAGCTGCCTGGGATGACATTTATCTTTTCACATCCTGAAGTTTAACTCAGCTTGGTGCGGGGTAATTTTTCTATAAAATACTTCATTTGTTAACAAGCAAAGCTCCTTCCCTTGGATGTCCCGACTGGGAGCTGTAGATAAAGGTCAATTATTAGAGCTAGAGAGAATAAAACAAATAAAATAATATTTTCTGTGATTCAAGGTACATGAAACAGTCAATCACTCATATGTCCTTGACAGGAGTCCCACTGAACAGAGCAAATAATTAAGAACACTTAAAAACAGTTACTATATTGGTTTTAGGGGGTCTAAGTACTTCAAATGCATCCACTGTTCGAAAAGAGTCCTTGATTGCATGGGCTAACTTATATTATAAAAAGTAACAGTAATTCAGATGTGAAAACTCTGGGATGGTTCAACACTTCCAGCAACCCAGAACAGGTTGTTGCCGTGGACTCCTCTGAGCAGTTTCTCATATCATAAGTCAGAGAAAGCAGCGATAATGGCACAGAATTTGGAAGCAGATATTTAATCCTCTTCCCTAGCCTATGGAAAAGCTAACTAAATTCAGCTGGAAGAACTTTCATTAAGTGATAGGCTGCACATTGTTATTTTCATATGCCTGTTATCTGAGCATAGCATTTGGGAAGATGATTTATTGCAGGTCAGCTTTTCCTTATTCTTACGTATTTGCAGCATGATTTGTTATTACCCACACTAGAATAAAACCTCTGCTCATGCAACTCCACTGGATCTCTAACAGAAACATTGACTTTTCCCAGCACAACCAGAGCGTGTCAGAAAAGGAATCCCATCCCTTTTGCTTCAGATCACAGGGGTGATGAAGAACATGAACTGTTTTACATTTTGTCTCCAGAGAGTCATAAATAATGAATCCTCCAGCACAGGGTCACTGAATGTTGCTGTTTCTCTTCTCACCTATAGGATGATGGCAAAAACCAATTTTATGTTCTGTGTATTCTCTCACACCACTATCAGAAATTCAGCTCTTGCCTCAATAACAGCAATCATCCTTGCTCATATAATTCTGCTTTTTTTTTTCTCGCAGATTTTTCTCCCTGGGTTGGTGGTGACTGACTGGATATTCAGTGCCTTTTTCCTCAAGACTCCCTGTTCATCCCTTAAGGCATTCTCTAGTTCCCTTTCATCTGCTACCACCCCTTTGATCTTGGGGACTCTTTTCTTTATCTGTCTTGAAGCTCACAGGCCAAATTTTCAGAATTAAAGATGAAGCTGCAAAGGACAGAATGGAATAAAGCTGGATATTGCCAGCTCAGACCATGCTGGAGTATAAAACAAAATACAACTTCTCAGCTATCAAAAATGCACTGCAGAACAGGAGAACAGAAAATACTGCTTGTTAACAGTAGCTGAAATCACACATTACTCTAAGCACTGGGATTTCTTGCTTTTAAATGTGAGCTGCCCCAATGTTTTTTTTTTGAGATGGCCCATCTTTAATGGTGCACAGCTATGCCAGGAAGCTGAGTCCTTAAATCCTTCCCAACAAAAATGCAGCTTAAAGATGAAAATCTGTGTAGTAAACAAAAGGTGCTAAGAATTCTGCATGGCAAGGGGTTTATTTATTTTTTTTTTTTAGCTATCCACACTTTGTCATATGATTCAAAGTCTGCCCTGGGATGTGTTTGGTGTTGGAAATAGGAATGCTGTTGCAGTGTAACACAGCTGATGGAAAGTTATACACTCCAGGTTATTGAGAGGAGCCATGAAAAAAAAAACAACAAAAACTCAAGAGTAGAGATGTGGAAGAAATGAAGTACCACAAGTAAAAGACACACAGAGGAGTTGCAGAAAAACCTGGAGAAGGAGGAGAACCCTCTGGAGCTGCTGCAGCTCCAGGAGAAGAGTTAAAGGACTGGCAGGGCACAGAAGACTCACCTGTTTGTGAGGGGTGCTGAGACACTGCTGATTTTCCTTTTCCAGCCAAAAAAACCCCCAAAAAGCCAGAATATGGATCTATTAATTTACACCTGCAAGGACTCAGGGCAGGGGATACACCCCCAGCTCTCCAAATTGCTAATGACACTCCTGATTATCCAGCCTGAAGTTATTTAAAGAGTCTGATTTTCAGAGGATGAGTTTTCTGTGTCTCCAGGCCCCTTTAAACATCTCCCTGTGCCCAGAGAGCTGAGACACCCAGAGCAGCTGATGAATCTCTGGCAGGTGTCTTTCCCATTGATGTTTGCCCTTCACTCCCCGTGTTTCTGAACGTTTCTAAACAGGCTGCAATTTTTCTACAGTCTGGAAACCCGTATTTATAGCTGCTCACAGAGAAGTTGATTGCTTCTTAGACTCCATGATGAATTGCCTCAGTTAATAGCTTTTTTTTTCCACAAGAATTACAACCTCCAGTTTAATGGAGTTACAGAAGCATAACTTGAGCTCTCTTGATTTCATTGTAAAGCAGAGAGATTTGGAAAGATTTAATAACTGATAATCTGCTTGGCAGATTTGAAGAATAAGGCTGTTCTTCGGATGTACATTTCTGAGCATGCATGGACTGCAAAACAGTGTTATAAAAACATTAAAAAGAATGATAAACTAGGCAAAGACAAGGAAAGCTTTATGGGCTTCTGATAAGTACAGTGTTACATTTTGTACCAGGATGATCATCCTAAAATGAGATGTCAGAACAAAATCAACCCTCACTGCCCTGTTTAGAGGGAAGTAAAATCTGTGAAAATCTTTGGAAGTAAGAATAATACAGACCAGCTACTAGCAATGAAACCCATCCCATTTCTCCTCTGATACACGGCTGTCACGTAGAGGCACTACCTAAAATGAGCAAATAAATCTACCTCCCTGATGTAACTCACATGTAAATAAGGAAAGAAAAGAGAATATCCGTAACAGTGTTTGAATTTCCTAACTCCTAGAGCTGGCTGTTTGGACAAAAATTGGAATTTCAAAGTAAAACATTCAGAATATTCCAAAATATTGGTGTTACAAGCAGAAAGGGACATTTTCTGTTAGCTAAGAACCTTTCCCACAGCCTTCCTCAGTCAGACTTTTTCTCATTTGCTTCATCTTCTGCATCTTTACAGGGCTAGCACCAGCACAATTCTTTGTATCAACACTGATCTCTTTCCTCTCTCAGCCCAATTACTCAAATCACTATCTGCTAGTACTTAACGAAATTTCTTGGTTCCAAACACATTAGAAGTCAATATTGCTTGTCAGCCAGGTCAACATTCAACGCATTCTCTAATTAACCAAGCTCATGCCAGCAACGTCTCTGGTGGAATTCTGCTTTAACTTCAAGCGTGAAGTGTTTACAGACCCCGTTTTGCACAGAAAAATGGGTTGCCCAAGAATTTCTTCCACTGGAAACTGCCCTTTACATGTCTGTCCACGCAGCCCAGCGAGGACCCTGACCACGTTCAAATGGTCTTTCAGATCAGGCTCAAGCAGAAAACCTCAAGCAGAACACTGTTCAGTTGTAAACTCAATATCTGAGTCAGGTTGGGTGCTTTATTTCTGCACAGTCTGTGTTTTCATTAGCAAGTACTATCATGAAGTGGGAGATAATCACCAGAGGCAGAATGTTTGAGGATCTGATGCTCTCACTCTACATCCTTCACTATTTACTGTGGGCTGGACACCCAGTAGGGGTAGGGATGAATCTTCTGATATTTCTTCTTGGAAAAGGATCCATCTGTGAACTCCAGGACCACTCCACACCTCAAGCTCAGAAGTGGTGAGGGGGAATAAGCCTGAGTTGTTCCCAAAGCTCACTCCTCACCTGAACTAAAATGACAATAAGCCTGTAAAAAGCTGAGCAGTGACTATGGAAAGTTTTCCTTTTGCTAGTGGAGATTCTTCCAGTGTTACTGCTTGTCTGGACTAACCTCTTTGAAACAGGAAAAGCTGAGGCACTACCATCTGAAAGTCAAGGAGAATTGGTTTAACAAAAGGTGGGGCTCAAAGGGTGCCCCTCAGCTTTCAGTGAGTGATACCATCAGTGGCCTTTTTCAGAGAGGATAAATGGCATTAGTGATGCTGCCAATTTGTATCTAACTCCACCTGTAGGGATTTTTGTTTTTAAATTCTTTTTTAATCTTTTAAGTATTTCCCCACCCCCCATACACTCACTTTGTCCCTGACCTTGGAGAAAACTGTATCTTTATTTTCTCTCCGTTTAAGAAAGTGGTAATACTTATCTAACTACAGCCTCAGCTTTCAGCTAAAAACCTCAACAGATATCATAGGGATGGGAGTATTGAAAAAGAATCACAAGGAAATATAGAAGCCACACTTCCACCACTGACACAGAAGAGTAAGTACCAAATATGCTGAAATACTTGCTATGGAACAAAGAATAATCAAGGAATTGCTGTTGAGAAGAACTTCATGGAAATGACTGACACGGAGGACTTTCAGATCCCAGACCATTTCACCGACAGAACCAGCCAGTTTTAAATTTCCTGCAAGTTAAATGTTGTGTTTGAAGACGTTTTCAGTCATTTTAACTGAAGAAATAATAATTAAAAAAAAAAAAAAGTGCACAATAGAGCATCTTCATGTTTAGCTGATTGTAAAAGAACTATTTTGTAATTCCCATTTCAGCCCCATTACATTCACTATAACACTGAACCTCCCAGTGGGAAGCCCAGCTCTGCACTGTTCAGTCCTGACTAAAATCAGCAATCTCGGGCACCAGCTGAGCAGTGATGAGAACTGCCACACTCACCCTCCTTGACAAATATCCTGGCCCTGGACACAGCAAACCTGCCCCTGCACAACAAGCCATCACAGACTGCCTGTCCTCCAGCAGACCAGAATCCTCCTCCTTTTACTGATAACCAAAATCAAAAGTGTGGGTGTTGCCTTTCCCATGAAAAGAAGAGCTGTTAACTCTGTTCCAGCTCTCCCCACCCTCGAGCCTCAGGATTGCTGAGGGCACTCTCCAGAAGAGCACTCTGTAGGAAGAATCTGATCCTGACATTTTCAGCTGAAAAAAACCCACACGAACCAAACCATCAACCAAGACCAGAACTTTGATCAGATTTTGATACATCGAACGAAAACCAAAATAATCATGTAATCACTTCTCAGAGATCAGACCAAAACTCTTTCTTTGGGTTTAGGGTGTCAAGTCTGCATCTGGGTCTTTAAGCTCCCTTAGTTACACCAACTACCCTTGCTCATCAGCCCCATTTTGCAGCACTCAAAAGAAACCCGGATTTATCTCCAAGACACACCATTCTTTTTATAAGGGTAGAAAAAGGAGGGGGAATTCAAAATAATGAAAGTAAACGGGAGTTGCCCAAGTGCATTGAAAGGAGATGAATTAGACAAAACAAAACTAATCAGGTGGGAGTAAAAAAAGGAAATGCTAGGGTTGGGAGGTGAGAGAAATGAAAAAACAAAACAAAACAAAACAAAACAAAAAACATCCCTACTAGATTGCAGAGAGGATATTTACCACTTTGGCCAAGGACATAAGAAAATAACGTGCCTTCAGGTTTAAAAAGGTATTCCATTGATTTTAGTATATTTGACAGTGCCTTTGCCTATTTAAAATATTCCTTTTCACTATTTGCTTCTAGTCTTCAGGAAAATAAATTAACCCACCCCCACAACAAACAGCAGCCTGCTCTTTCCCAGAGCAATAATGGAGAGAGATATTAAACCTGAGCTGGGGAGCTATGGAGGTACCAAGACAAGGAGGGAGCTGTGTTCTAATGAGCAATCACTGATCATCAACAGTTTCATTCCTGGCACAGTGAAGATTTTCAGCAGAGCTTGAATTTAAACACGCTGAGGTCTGATGGAAGCCAAAAGTGACACGAGCAGGTACGGAATTGCTCTGCTGAGGGGTTTTATAATCAGGTATGAATAGATTCAGGACTGTAAATATAACTATTTGATGACTCATTTACTTGTTAAAATTAAGAGCAAAAGAATGCATGAGTTGCTAAATAGCTGCAACGTGCAATGCATCTAAAAAGTGATAGAAAGCAGGGCCTTATCTTTGTGTTCGTGCTTGCATAGCATCCTGTTGTTTGCCACCTTCACAGTCCTTAGATACACACATACCCCTCTGCAAGGAGATGTTTTGGACAACTAGATGAACAGAAGGATTGGCAACACAAGCAAAAATAACCCCCAGATGGTTGTAGGCTCATTATGAGTAAGATTTCTGGGTTTAGGTTTATTCCTCCTTTTTTTCTTTTCTATTTTTCTTTCTTAGTTTAAATCCACCAAAGCCAATAAACTGATGGATGTGTGTCTAAAGTATTATTTATAGGCAATATAAGTTAATTGATTCTTTATCAGGAAAAGAAATAATTGAAAGAGGGGTGGTCATAAGGGAGTTTAATGGCAGAGTTAAAGCTTTCAGGCTCTCCTGAACCTCCCTCAGGCATCTGTTTAACCAAAAAAAAATAAATCATCCATTAAGATGCATGATTAGTGTTTTGGTTTATTTATTCTCTAGGTATCACAGATTTTCCTGTGATGGCTCATTTACTCCTGGAGAATTCTGCTCTGCACTTCAGAGATTCCCGCTCATCTCCAGCCCAACGTTCACAGCTCACGGGGAGTGGGAAAGGAGTTCAGCTGTGAAGTGGTTTTAGCAGTGCATGGTTCTGTAATCTCAACCACTTCCACAATTTAAAAAGGATATGAAGCAGCATTTCCTCTGTGCTATAATCCCACTCTTCCAGGGAGACAGAACAGATTAATAAGTACCTTCTCCCCAAATTTTGGCCATCAGGACCCCATGGAGATACTGGGAGGTGGAGACACAAGGGTGGCCTCTGGCCTTGGCTTCACTCTCAGGGAGCCCCATGAGGAGGATTCCACCCCAGATATTTTTCAGAGTTCATGTAAAATAACTTTTTCTTATTTAGGTCCCAGTGTCCTCCCAGCCTGCACTCTCCACTGCCCTCCTCTGCTTCCAGCAGCCACAGTTCCCCAATATCCAGGCGACACAGCAAAGTTCAATCATTTCCCATCACTGCTGGCCCTCACTTACTTGGCTCTGGAAAGCTATAAACTCCTTCTGAGTTAACTTTGGTATTTTAATTGCATTTGGAAGATTTCCCTTCCAGGGCCCTGACTCTTGACAGTGAAGCCATTCCAATGGCTAATTAATGCATTCCCTTGCCCCCTGTCATCAAGCAGTAAAAAATGCTTTTCAGAAGAAGTCACAATTGCCTGGATCTCTGGGAATCACTGACAAAGAGCTTTTCCCTTTTTGAACAGCACTGAACGAGCCAAATGCAGTCTTTCCTGCACAGTGCC
>NW_020957325.1:33610-36691 GCF_003031625.1 Empidonax traillii | reverse complement strand
CACAAATGAACCTTCCAAGTGGAAAGGTCCAGCCCAGCATTCAAATGCAGCCAGTGGAGAATGCAGGAAAGTCTCCTCAGCTTGGGCAGGCCCAAGGGCTGTGCTGACTCTGCCCTGGGAATGAGCAGCACAGGCTGGAGGAGGAGGACAGTGTGTGCATTCCCCAGGAAGGGAAGGCAAAGCTGCTCCAAAGACACCACCAAGGCAGGCAGGAGAAGGCTGCAGTGCCCCTCAAAGGTGCCCCAGAGCCTGGCTCGACAGTGCTGGTTGAGCTGGAGGGGCGCATTGCCCTGGCACCCCGACACAAAGTCACCTGCTGTGGGTGTGGGCCCTGCCACACACATGGACCGTGCCAGAAACAGTGCAGAGAACTGGCAAGTCCTTTTTCTCTGCGTTCCAGGGAGCTTGGAGCTTCCCTGCACTGCCCAGCCCTGTCCGACTGAAGGGCTGCAGCTCCTGCTGTGGAGCAGGAGCCACAGGAACTCCTCTACCTGATGGGGACCCCGTCAAAGAGGAGAGCTGATCTACCTCTTTCTCCTTGCTTTACCTTTTCCCCCAGCTTTGCCCTGCAGAAGACAGGCTTGGATCCGGGCAACACAGGGATCTTGACTGCGAGTGGGAGGTCCAGCAGTTTAGGGTCCATTTCTCGGGTATCTCCTTCTCCCAGGTATGGTGGTCTGGGGCCAAGCAGGGAACACAGCACTTGCAAGAGAGGACAGGTCCTGAGGCCCTAGAGCAGCCCCTGTGTCCCAGCTCCCCAGCTGACCCCTGTCTGGTGCCCACTCCCCCCCTGCTATCTCCTGTGCACTCAGCAGTGCCGCTGCCTTTCGGCAGGACACCGGCAGGGAGATGGTGCTCCTTGGGTCCTTCCAAGAGTTTTCATGGTGTTGTGATCCTGCACCAACTCCAGATGGGTCTTGCTCCAGAGGCACAGCAGCTGGTCTCAGTATACCCATGGGACATTGTGACATCATAGTGATGTCACATCACTGCATTGTCACACCATTGTGATGACATCCCATCACACAGAAAGTGTCCACCAAACCTGTGGGTGGGGACCCCCTGGAGGCCTCTGTGGGCCTCCCATTATGTGTGACCTGGCTGGGAGAGCTCATGTGCCCAGGCCCCTTCCCCCTCGCTGTTCTGTCAGTCTGGGAGTCCTCACCAAAGGAGGAACTGCCAGGCCAAAGATGCCTGGTTTGGGCTTTGCTTTTCCTTTTCTCCCCTTTTAGACCTTCTTCTCTGTCATGGCCAAACAGCTGCAACTCAGGCAATTGCACCAAACTGGATATTTGGCCCATCCCTGTCATCATCCAATTCCTGATTCCCATCTTGAGAAACAGAAGAGAAACACAGGCTGAGGGAAATCCCCGTCCTCCCCTTCACTCAGGCTCCCCCTCAGCCCGGATACCTCTCTGCCGCCTTTCCCTAGAGGGGACGGGAGCAAAGACGACGAGAGCGAAGGGTGGGGAAAAACCGACCTAAACCCCTCCAGAGGTCACGGACAAGGAGGTCGGGGAGACCAAGTACCCCCGTCGAAAGGGGGACGTCTCGAGGACGAGCAACTCGTTTCCGGTCTCTGTCCGTGTCGGTAGACAACCTGCACGTTACTAGTGGTGCCCACAGCTGGGAAACAGCGAGGGGCACAGCCAGGGATGGTGTTCCTCTCCTTCCAAAGCAGTTTCTGGCACACACTCCAGCTGCAGCTCTTCTGCTCAATGAGTGGAGGACCTGCACCAGCCACAAGGGCCACGAGCTGGCATAGCCTGTGATGTTTTGAGCATGGTGATGTCCCTGCAAGGAGATCCACTGAAGTTTACAGCACCCAACTGCAGGAGATCGGCAAGAGCAGGAGAAAGGAGGTCTCTGCCCAAAGTCTTGGCAGGGGCTGAGGAAAGAAGTGCTCCTCCAACCAGTTTGGGCTGCAAAACTTAGTTTGTCCACATTTACTGCTTTCCTTGGGAAACGGTGGACCCAAAGTGATCCAGCTGATCCGAGCAGGATCTACCTGTGACCCCGCTGGAACAGGCCAAGCCAGGCCAGGTGTCTGTGGCAGAGCACTGTTCTGGTTCCCTGGGAAGGGCTGCCAGGTAGAACCGGCAGGTATGGCTGATGTCTGAGCGCTCCCGGTCATTTTTACCAGGGGTGCTTACACCGGGCACACACTGCACAAGGAGAAATGTCACCAACTGGCTCAGACACACCCATGAACTGCCAAAAGCCATGTGCTCTCAGTGGGAACAGCAGAACAAGTGATTCCAGTGCGAGCTAGGAAGACTCATTTCTGAGGAGAAATGAGTGGTGTCTGACACGTCTCAGGGCAGGTGTGCTAAGAGATTTTTTAAGTGGTGACACTCCAGAATGAAATACAGCGCTGTTGAAAAACGCATTACACAAACACTACGGTGATGTTTTGGTACAACAAAATAAACATCTATTTCCCTCACAAAATGCTGGAGTTATTGTTTAGCAGCTTTTATTTTAATTTGTTCTCCAATTTCTTTTTTCTCTGCTAGAAACCTGCACGTGAGATTTCCAGGTTAAAACATAAATCCACACTGATAACTGTGTTTTCAATGCTTTTGTTTGTTAGTTTGTTTGTTTGTTTGTTTCCCTGCCGCGGTATTTGTAGCCGAGCCACTCTGCTCCCTCAGGTGCCGGCACGGAGCTCGCAGGCTCTGTCAAACCACTCGCACCCGCTGTGGGACGCCGGGCTGAGGGTGCTGTCCCAGAACAGCTCCTGAGGGTGCTAACACAGAACAACTGAGGGTGCTGTCCCAGAACAACTGAGGGTGCTGTCCCAGAACAGCTCCTGCGGCTGCGGGAGGAGGGCGGGAGGGAAGAGCTCTCGGATCGGGCCCGGCACGGCGGTGACTCTGCCCCTCACGAACATGACCAGGCTCTGCTGGCCTGTGGGCCCTGAGCAGGAATTCACGAGTTATTCCAGGAAATCTACGTGGACCAGGGAGATTTTATCCACCCACGGCGACAAAACGCTGGAATATTTGCCATTAGGAACTCCAGACTGCAAAGAGTTTTGCTCTTCTGTGTCAGTGCGGTTTTGGCTTTAAACTACCATAA
>NW_020957325.1:28050-31705 GCF_003031625.1 Empidonax traillii | reverse complement strand
CCGTGCGGGCCGAGCGCGGGCCCGGGCGGCGGGGGCGGCCGAGTGACCTTGCGGCGGGGCCGGGGCCGGTGGGGGCCGTGCCGGGGCCCGAGGCGGGCTCGGAGGGGCCCCGAGCGGCGGGAGCGGGAGGGGCGCGGGGCCCCGGCGGGGCCGGTCCCGGGGGCGCCTCGCCCGGCCCCGGGGGACGGGAACCCGCGTGGAGCAGGTACCGGCCCCGCCGGCGTTCGCCACGGCCTGGGGAGGCTTCCGCAGGCGGTACCGCCGGCTGGAGGCTTCGCGCCCTTCTGCGTCCCGCAAAGCGTGGAGCACTTCTCCATCCCGCTGCGTTTTGTCCCTTTAAAATGTTTTAAAGGAACAGAAATAATTGTGGATCTTTATGCGCTGACCCGAGAGCTGCCTCATGGCGTGCAGTTGGGAGGCATCGTGGGGTTCTTCCTGGCAGGCCTGGCTTTAGATAGGGCTTATTGCTGCCCAGGTGGGGTTTTGTGCCAGTGGGCTTGGTGTGGATGCTCAGTCTGTAGCCGGACCGGGGCTTGGTTAATCGAAACAGGTTGTCAGTACAGTTTTGGAAAACAGTTGTATCTCCTTTAGTTGTTGAGAATCTTTTGTGTACCGGAGATGTTTCTGTGATCCCGGGCTATTGTTTGTAGCCTAAATGCTTGAAAATAGATCAGGAGGGATATCTGAATATTGGTAAGCCGAAGCTGGATGAAAGAAATGCCGTCTTTCTGAGTACAGAATTTGGTGGTGTATGCAGTAGGAGAATTAAACCAAGTGTTCAAAACAATGACAGTGACTTGAATTAACCTTTTGGAAGTATCTGTACGGCAGCTTGTAATTGAGCATCTCTGTAACAGAGATGCCTTTGAACCTGGATTCATTTAAATTTCTGTAATAAGTAAGGATCCTTTCACGGGACCAGTTTCCAAAAAAAAGCCAAGTGGGAAGACTTCAGCAAAGATCAGTCATGATATAGTTCTCTCTTTAATTTTTGTGTGACTGTTAATAGTTTTGTGATGGAAGATGGCTTCGGTGAAGGCACTTCATTTGACCTGGGTCAGCCCGTGGATGAGTTCAGTTTACATTCCTGCAGATAACGTGGTGGATGTCTCCTCTATGGAAATAAAATCATACTTGAGCAGGCTGAGAGTAAAATCTGTTTGCCTGTAATCCAGGGGAATTAATTAAGGTCAAGTTGGGAATGTGGCTAGAGTGGTAATTGCTCGTAACAGTGCTGCCTTGACTGAAATGTAAGAAGCCTGTAATTAATTCTTGGCTTTAATTGGCTAAGTTCTCTGCAGCACTTTCTTTTGCTCTTGTAGTTCCTGGGTGACCTAAGCAATGATATTCACCTAAATTCCCCCCCTTGGCCAGGACAGTGCCACCCCTAATTTAATTGTAGGTGGTGATAAATTCTCTGTAACTGCCCGTTTCATTTACAGCTGCCTCTGTAGAAGCAGGTATTGTGTGCAGCTTTTGTTAGCCCTACCTGTGGTTGTTGTGAGTGCTTATACTGCAGTCTTGATGGTTGTCTGCTTGTTTGGACCTACTGGTGCATCATATTAGGGAATCTTGTGAAGTGCTTATGAGAGTTTATTGAACTGCTGAGCAAGTACCCTCCTTTCTTTTTTTGCTTCAATTTATTCCTTCACAGTTCTGTTCTTTGCTTGCCCACAGGTTTGCTTTGACTCCTTGTGCTTCCTCTGTGGGAAAATACTTTATTTTCAGGTAAGAAATGGTGACTTAGAGCTCTTGGTTTGTCTTTGCTGTCAAAATGCCAGTGGCTCCATGAGCTGTGTATTTCTGGAAAAACCTTTTTGGAACCAGTGGCTCTTCAGGTTTTTTAGGAGTGCAAGCACCAGGCTAAGTGCCCATGTGGGTGTGTACTGTGTCCATGCTGACTGAGTGCAGGTAATAATGCCTACTGGAGTATAAACACTCCTTTGTGAGGCTTGTTAGTTTGTTTATATGCCTTGGTGTTTTACAGGGCTTGAGAACTTGCAGCCAGCCTTGTTTAAGTGTAGCCAGCTGCAGTCTGCCTTAGTTTTAATAAACCTGTTTGAAATGGAATTATTGAAATTGGTTAAAAAAGAAAACTCTCTCCATCTGTTGCACCTTTAGCTTGGTAGCCTGTGTTAATGGAAAGAGAGGAAGCACTACAGCTTAGTCTGGGGTGTTGGAGGGTGGGTTTCAGTATGAAGCTAACACCAAAGAGCTTTCCTGATTCCCAAGGAAATGGAGAGTATCCTCTATTGCACAGTCCTTGAGTCAGGAACCTCTCTTGGACATCTGTAGTGCTCTGGATGTGGAGCTGAGCATCCTTAGGCCAGCCTGGGAGTCAGCGGTGCAAAGACAGTGCTGTTGGTTGGGTCTGAGTTAGGATTTTAGTTAGGCTTAAAACACGTGTTCATAGCAGAGGCTGTGGGTACACCAGGCTGAATGGCTTCCTCCCTGCCCTGTAGATTGCTAATGGCTTTTTTATTCCATGATCCCCTATATCAATCCAGAGCCTGTGCTGCAGCTGTCTTCTCTGTATCACTGTTTTCAGTCTTATACCAAAATGCACTGATTTTTTGTTTGTTTTTCATCAAAGCTCATGGCAGTCTAACTCGGAATATTTCCTTTTATTTGACTGTCATGGAAATATCCTTTATTGACAAGTAGGGTAGGTTTAGACCTGTCCAGGCAGGAAGCACTGGAATAAAACTGAGAATGCCATGTCTAGGTGTCAGAGTACTGTGTATTGACTGGGTGGATTTTCAGTGGCCAGTATTGCAGGTAGTATAAATTATCTGTGAAAAATATTTCTCAGACTTTTTTTTTATGGATGCATTTACAGGTAGAATTCTTCCAGGAGTCATAAGTCCAAGTCCAGTTACTGCTGCAGGTATTGTAACCAGATAATTTTTGTCCTTTCTGACTTGCTCCCTCCATTTTCAGTCATAACATTTTCATCTGATAGCTAAAATTCATGTTGATGCTTGCTGATAAGAAAAATCTCAGGTTCAGCATTGTACTGTAAGTGTATCCTGTGCTGCTGAAACACCCAGAGCAACCTCAGAGCCCGGGGCAAGACATCAAAGCTGAAGAACTAATTGGTCAGCTTAGTGACCATGCATAGCCTGAAGTGTTAAGTTTCTATCTGAAATGTGGATTTCTGTGCAATACTGAGGTATTGTTTGCAGAAGGGATGTCGTGGTGGTGCTTCAGAGCCACTTCATTCTTAAATGTACGTGCAGACTGAAATATGGGTGTTGAGTGCAGAATGGTGTTGGACTCAGTGCTCTGGCATTGTGGTCAAGCAGACTGTGTGTAAGCAAGTGGAAGTTGTATTCTTGGACTCTGCCCATTTCTTCAAGCTGTCTGTCTTTAAGAAGATACCTGTTGTCTTGGTAAAATAGCGACATGGAGCCCACACGTGGTTCTTGTCCTGATTTGTCATGCAAGGCTGCAGTGACAGCTCCCGCTCTGGGGTTCAGGAGGTTCAACCTCAGGCTGCTACAGCACACCCTAGACCAAATATTTCAGTGTAGTCCCACTGTGGATGTCAGTTTGTCCAAGGAGTTTTGTGGGATTGTTGTTGGTTTTGCTTCTGGGGGAGTGTAGAGTGGCAGTTAGAAACAGTCCTTTCCTTTTCCACATTTAATTTTTAGTT
>NW_020957325.1:3353-27713 GCF_003031625.1 Empidonax traillii | reverse complement strand
CAGGAGGTTCAACCTCAGGCTGCTACAGCACACCCTAGACCAAATATTTCAGTGTAGTCCCACTGTGGATGTCAGTTTGTCCAAGGAGTTTTGTGGGATTGTTGTTGGTTTTGCTTCTGGGGGAGTGTAGAGTGGCAGTTAGAAACAGTCCTTTCCTTTTCCACATTTAATTTTTAGTTGTCGAAGGCACTTTGAGCCCACAGGTGCCCATTAGGCCGGGCAATAATGTCTTTTTTGGGGATGGTTAGACTCGGTGCATTCAGCATCCTGAAGTGGTTTGTCCCGGTTCTGGCCAGGACAGGGTTAGTTTTTGCAGGGGCTGGGCCTGCTGGTCTCTGTTGTTGGGCTCTGCCTGTAGTGGTGAATGATGTGAATCCTTCGCCCCTGTACACTTCTGTGATGAATATTGTTGCTGTTACCTTGGGTGCTACCTTTGGGAGTCCATTAATAATCACACCCAGTCTGTGGGGGCGAGAGGGAAGGATGATCTTCCCCAGCTTTTCAATCCCTTTTTCTGCTTCAGGCATGTTACAACACCTTTTGTGAATTTTGAATTCCCTTTGGATGTTAAGGAAAACCTGTTCTGGTTGCTAAGTCTCTCAAGTCTCCTCAGTGTGGTCCACACCACGTTTAGAATTAAGGAAGATATTTCTAGGGAGGTCTTTCAGAGATTTGCCCTGAGGGTGGATAGTCATGAGTGGCATGGAATGTGGGAGGGCATGGGCCAGGATTTGGAGGACCTCTCTCTTCTGATGGTTTGGAAGTTCATCGCTGAACAACTACAGGACCCTGATGAAGTGATAAAATACGTGGAAGAAAAATGCTGTGGCAGTTGCAGAGAGGTGCAAAGTTTATGCAACCTGCCAGGTGGTGGAATGCCAGGGAAAAAGGTGTCCAGTGCCTGAGAGAATTGGCTGTGTTGGAGGTAATCCATAGGAGACTTCTTTTGATTTGAATCCCTGTACATCCAGAGGAGGTCGAGTGCACACAATCCATGTGGCACAAGTTTGTACAGAGCGTGCTGTTGTCATACACCAGCTCACTGGCATTGATGTCAATGGCAGAAGGAGGACAAACAGGGTTTCAGGGGATCTGACTCTGGCAACAGAGTCCTCCTACCAATCTGCACCTCAGCTGTGGAAAGGGTGTCCAAGGCTGTGAGAGATCGAAAGGCTCGAGCAAACAGGAAATGTCCCCTGCTGGTATAACCGGAGTCTCTGCCATTGGGAGAGGAGCCACCCAGCTCGAGAGAGAGGGGTCACTGTGAGGTAACCTGTGGGTTTGCCTGCATGACCATGGAGAGGATACGATGCAGTGGGATGGAAAACCCTCCTCTGCCCCAGCAGCACAGGTACTGTGTGAGTTGAGAGGGAGAACAGCCACCACAGGAAATCCTTCAGGGGTAAATGCTGCGCTAGTTTCCTGACAGAACAGGAGGGCTGATGTTACTTCCCATCCTCTTGAAGGGACCTGCAGTTCCTATTTACAAGTGAGCAATGAGAGCTGTGACCAGAAGCAGAGAGTCCCTGTCTCCAGCCAGGTGGACAGCTGGATCTGCTGGACTGTGTGGATCAATGGCCTGGCACATCAGACCCACAGGAGTGTAAGGCTTTAGTTGGCACTGGTGCACAGTGTGCCCCAGTGCTGTCAGGGTATGTAGGGCAGAATCCATCTCTATTTCTAGGTCACAGGGGGATCCCAACAGCTGCCTGTACTGGAGGTTGAAGTGAGTCTGACTGGAAATGTATGGTAAAAACACTCCCTTGTGACTGCCTTTGCATACCTCAGGAGAGGGTATCTCAAGGACCCAAAAGGGCATTGCTGGGCTTTCTCTGAAGACAAGTAGGCTATTATATACCTTGCCTGGTCTCTGAGAAGACCCCTGTGCTGTGGGATTGCTGAGGGTTGAAGAACAGCGGTTACTGGTTGCTGCCGCAGCAGTGCAGTGTCAGCAGCACCACACGAGCTGGGACTCTGTGACCCCCAGCCAGGACATGATCCATGGACTGGAGAGCCAGGGAGTGCTCAGCAAGACTCGCTCCCCCTTGAACAGTCCTGTATGGCCAGTGTGTAAATCCAGTGGAGAGGGGAGGCTGACAGTGACGATCGTGGCCTGAATGAAGTGACACCATCACTGATGCTGCTGTGCCAGACATGCTGGAACCTCAGTACAAGCTGGAGACCAAGGCAGCCAAGTGGTGCCTCTATGGACATTGCTGATGGGTTCTTCTCCATCCCTTTGGCAGCAGAGTGCAGGCCACAGTTTGCTTTTACTTGGGAGGGGTGTGCAGTACACCTGGAACCGACTGCCCCGGGGCTGGAAACACAGCCCCACATGGACTGACCCAGGGGGCACTGAAAAGGGTGAGGCTGCAGAAGCTTACAGTGCATTGATGACATCATCATGTGGGGCAGCACAGCAGAGGCAGTTCTTGAGACGGGAGACGATAATCCAAATCCTTCTGAAGGCCAGTTTGGCTTTAAAGTCAAGGAACCTGCCCAGGAAATTCAGTTTTTAGGAGTAAAATGGCAAGATGGACTTCGCCAGATTCCAATGGACATGATCATCAAAACAACAGCTGTATCCCTACCAACCAGCAAGGAGGAAACACAGGCTTTCCTGGGCTTTGGGGGTTTTTGGAGGATGCATATTCCAGATAAGTCAGATTGTCAGCCCTCTCTATCTAGTGACCTAGAAGAAGAAGGATTTTAGGTGGGGTCCTGAACAACAGCAAGCTTTTGAACAAATTAAACAGGACATTGCTCTTGGGTCAGTCAGGACAGGATAAGAAATGAAAAATATGCTCTACTCTGCAGCTGCAAAGGATGGTCCTTCCTGGAATCTCTGGCAAAAAGTACCTGGGGACACTCAGGGACAACCCCTGGGGTTCTGGAGTCAAGGATGCAGAGGATCCGAGGCCTGTTACACCCTAACTGAAAAAGAGATCCTGGCAGCTTCTGAAGGCGATTTTGCTGCTTCCCAGGTGATTGGCACTGAAGCACAGCTCCTTCTGGCACCCTGAGGGGTGATGCTGGGCTTGATGTTCAAAGGGAAAGTCCCCTTGGTTGCTGAATGGCACTGCCAGTGTGTGGACAGTGGGGATGGACTGCCCCAGACACATCAGTCGTGAGCTCCTTCTGCAGCTTGACCCAACCAAGAGCACCCCAGCCCTCCTGCCCTGCAGACATCTGGGAGGTGCAGACCTCACCATCGTGGGCCAAAAACTCAACAGACAGCTTGGAGGGATTGCCATTGACTGTGGAAATGATACCTGTGCTTGTGTGTGTGTGTATATATATTTTTGCATGATGTAGATGGTATAGAATAAAGGATGGATTGTGTCCTGGTTCTGGATAGGACAGGGCTAATTTTGGCAGTAGCCAGGAGGGGGCATGGCCAGGACCTGGAGGTGTATCTGCACCACCTTACTGTTACTGTCTGGGGGTGGCTGGGTTGGCATGGCTGGGAAGGGAACATTCACGTGTGAATTGCTCACCTCTGCTGTACACTATTGTTATGAATATTGTTGCTGTTACTGTTTGTTTTCTTATCTCATGGCTGTTTCCAGTAAATTGTTCTTATCTCAACCTGTGATCTTTACCTTTCATGCCTCTGACTCTGCAGCCACTGCAGGGGATGGGGAGCAGGAGAGGCAGTGAGGGGGTGCCACATGGCTTGGAGTGGTTTCAGTGGGAACACTGACTTGGACAGTACCATTCCTAAACCATGACAGGTTCTGCACAGCTTCACTTGGGTAGAAACCAGGAGAAACGCCATTGGAGTGCCCAATCTGCAGCCTAAACTGGGCTTCTGGGAACAATGCAGGTGGCTGTTTGTGCCACTCCTGCTGTGCAGGGAAGCCTTTGTGTATTGGCAGGAATTGGATTTATGGATGAAGAAACTGTTCTGGGGAAACCCTTTTGGTTCCTTTCTTGTATGAGCAAAACGCAGCTCCTTCTGCTGCATGGTGAGTGTAGCTCATCCACTGAGCTTGTCTTCCTTGCCAGGAGGGCACTGCTTAGTTAATGGGTGGTTAATTAATGCTGCAGTACCTGGTGCACCAGAGGAGCAGTAATAATAAAGTTACTGGTGGCTTTTATTTGACAAAGGGTAAATAAGCGATGGAGAAATCTGATGTGGGTATGCAGAGGGAATATCTGTGTGTCTGTAAGGGTCTCTTAAGTTTTCTCTCTGATCTGGATCACAGCAGCCTCCTGACCTGTAATGAAGTAATTCCACATTAAATTCATGTTCTAGAGGTGTTATTCCGTTATTGGGATATCATTGATTGTAGAGAAAATATTTTTCTGAACTATGAACTACTTTTAGTCTGAGAAATCACATGACTTATTTTTCCTTCCTTGTAGTTGTTCATCAGTGTTTGGAATGTTTGTGGCCACATATACAACAAGTCTCTTCTAGGTGAGTATAAGCACAGATCCTTGGTTTTGTTAATTGTAGCTTTTTTTTAAGCCTTTGAAGTTTTGCTTTAAAATTGAGGTCTTTTGTAATTCTTGCAGAGGTGCTGAGGGTAATATTTATCTACATTAAATTCTTACATTCCTAAAGACTGCACATTTTCAGCTGGAGGAAAAATGGGAGTCTCATTAAAGTAGGTTTCCATTAATGTTGCTTTATTTAAGAAAAAACTGCTTTATTTCATGTGACTCAAACCTTTTTCCAAAATATTTCTGCTTGTTTGGTGTTCAGGAATGTGTGTGTTTTACCTTTAGTGTGTTACAAGAGAAAAAAAAGGGGAAACCAGAACAGCTAAATAGGACATGATCAAATGACTGAAAAGAATTGTTTTCAGTAATGAGCATTTATTTCTTTAATTGCACTTGGTAATTCAAATCGATTTTATTATAGAAAATATTTTTTCTGTTCTGCTAAACTGCTCATATTCATAATTTCTGCTTCTATTTTGGTGTGTTGCAGTTTCAGCACCAATTTGAACTGAGAGCACAGTTACATGAAATGACATTCTCCATGTCCTGTAGTCTTAGGGAGAGTGTGAGATCCTGTTCTGGGGAGGGTCACTCATGTAACACCTTCTCAGTTTTGTCACTGAGTACTTTGAGAAAGTCTTGGTTTCTGCCTGAGGAGGAGAACAAATGTAGATTTTTACTGGTGTCAGTTCTGTTAATCTGCATGTACAAACCAGAGGAAAAGCAGGAGTCTGAAATCCTCTCTGTGTCACGCTTTGAGGGAATGTTTCAGTGCTGAGGAATCAGCTGTACAGTGTTCCTAGTGTGGAAATATGAAGGGTCAGTTCAGGAGCCAGTTTGAGTGCTGAGTGGCTCAGAGTTTGCTTGCACAGTTGTAAATTGAATCTGAGAAGCTTTTAAAGCAAGAAGTGAGTGCTGGTGAAGATCTAGCTGAGGATCTTAGGTTGTGCAGATAAGAACTGCATATCCTGCAGTGTCTTGTTTGAGATGGGTCTTGTGAATAGGAAAAGGGAGGTGATGCAGAAATCCTTGGAACTTGCCTGGAGATCTGAGGCGTTGTGTTTTGAAATAATGTGAAGGACATCATCTGACACTTACAGTCCCATCCTAAAACAGAGTCACCTGGCTGTGGAGTAGACCCAAACAGAAGAGGCAGGAGTGTAGACATCCTTGGATGGATAGCCAGCACAGCAGTTGTTCCTGGGTGAACATCTGTAACAGGTTTGACATCTGGGTTTGTGTGTAGGGTAAAATAGTGAGGCTTTACTGCATGGGAGCAGTGCTGCAGTAGTCAAACCTGGTAGGCTGAGGTTCTTTTGTCTGCAGGCAGTAAAAGTCTGTTGCAATCAGCTTCCCAAGGCAGTGCCAGTACAGTCTGTGGTGTTTAAGTGTTTGGGAGACTTGCACTTAGTCTTCCTAAGGTGCCATGAGGATTGTATAATATAAATGGTGTCTGTAGATGCTGGTTTGCAGTCTGACACCGTGGCTTTTCTCCTGCAGGTGTGGGCTCAGCACAGCCAGGCTGTGGTCATCCACCTGCAGGCTCTTGGGGTTGCAGTGGGGACCATGCACTGCTCCGCACTCCATTCCCCACAGGGATGGACATATTGTAGGGCTGGCCTTTGTTTTACCACCAGTGGAGGTGTGAGGCTGGTGTCATGTGTTCAGCTGATGTAAGTTAAAGGTCAGAACTAACTATTGCAGAGCAAAGCAAGCCCTAATGTGCAAAATGTGAATGGCCTTAGTCCTTGGCAGCTTCATCCTGGGTATGCCAGCAGATTGGGAACACCGGGGAGGATGGCAGAGTCAGCTTAGGCATTGTGGGAATCAGCTGTGAATGAGTTTTGTCCTAGAAGGAATCAAAACAAGCTTGTGTTGCTTGTGTAGGAAGGGCAGTGCTGCCTGCAGCACGCAGGGCAGTTCCAGTGTGCTGCATCTCCAGGGAACACAGGACAATCTCTGGCGAGTTGCTTTTGCTCCCTGGTTTTGCCACTGCTTTTTATTCCCCTCCTACCAGATAGTCCTGCTGAATCACCACTGAGGGACTGAGTGCCTCACAGGAACTGGAGCTTGCAATCCAGAATAAAACTGACATTTGCAAGGCAAAGGAGTACTATATTTATACAAACTGTTGAAGTTTACTGTTCTCCTTTATCAACTCAGAAAACTATGTTTGTTTTTTCATGGAGTTCCTCTTTTTTCCTCTCTGTCGTGTCCCCATGTGAGAGGGAGGGAAATCCCTGCGAGTGGCATGGATGCACAAAAGAACGAAGGAGAGAAGAGGCTGAATTGTGGGAGGGACCTGCATTTCTTCTGAGCTGCTTATGAAGCCTTGCACTGAGACAATACAAAATGTGAAAGTGGGGCTGATTTCGAGGCAGGGCTCTTGGTGTGATACTACGTAAGGAATGCTTTAATCACTCGACAGGCATTTGGAAAACGGCCTTTGCCAAGGTAGGTGTGGTTTGGAAAAGGCTACGGTGATTCTGCAGTTTCCAGGGAGAAAACAGAGGCTGTTATTAGTGAGAGTTTGCCATAACTGCCTGGGTTTGCTCTGTCTGATAATGTGAAACATTTCTTCCTTTTCCAGAGGAACCCTCTTCTGTTAGAATTGGGTGATTTGTCAGGTTTGGGGTTTGGCACTGACAGCCTAAAACTGGAGAGAGTAAGAACAGCTCCAGGTGAACAGGCCCTGAACTGTTAGCAGAGCAGAGAGCTTGTTTTAGAAGTCAAAAATTGTGACCCCTGAAGGGATCGACATTAATGTGATTAATGCTCTTCTGCAGAGCCCTGAGATAAACATGCCTGCTGATTGGCACCTCTGAGTGTCTGAATAGCCTTTGAAAGTTAAATTCCCTCATGGTGACTTTGCTGGGGAAGAAAAGACTTCCCCTTTTAAACAACGTGCACTTCCAGTGATGTAGATTTAGAAACATTTGTGTCAGAAGTAGTGACTTGTTTAAATTCTCAGGTGTTTTTTCCTGAAACAGATCTAATCTTTATAGTGAAACAAATTTTGGAGAAAAGCCATACAGCTCTCAGGATGGGCTGAGTGACTATTCCTGTTTTAATCATGGTCTTGGGCACATGAGAAAAATGTGTTACCAGAGTGGAGAGCCTACTTGTGCCCCATTTTAGCTACCAAGTCAACACAAACTGATTTTCTGATGGAGATAATTTTTAGAAGAGATGTTCTGGTGAGTTGTTCTTATTTCCAAGCCGTAGCTCTGGCTGTGTCTGATCAGTCTGGGGCTGTTGGTTAAGCTGTTTCAACGTGGTTCCAGGTTTTTAAGTGCAGGAGAGGACAGAGGCTGACCCATAGAATCTCCAGGTGGAGGCAGTCCCTGTGCTGGGTGTTGCTCTCTGAGGAGTGCAGTTCTGCACGTGGTTTTGCTCATGCTGCTCAAGTGCCCCTTGGTGCTGCTTGGTTTGTGCAGAGCCACGTGATGGCTCCCAGGGCAGGTCAGATCTCGTGGTTTGTCTTGCTCTAAGGCCCTGTGTTTCAGGGTGAAATGGTTCAGATCCTCTAATTTATCTCATGTGATGTTCTACCAAGTGTGCCTCTGGTTGAGGAAGCTGTTCCTGGGATTGGCTGCCAGTGGAAAAGCCAGCCTGCTTTCATGGCATGCTCAGCACGAGGGCTGCTGGCTCGGAGTGCAAACCAGTGGCAGGATGAGAGAGAACCCAGAGCAGCCCAAGTTTCCAAACTTGGGAGGGGAGAGGAAAGAAGACTTTGGAGGAGGGGGCAGTGATACGAGATTTTTGCCCATAAAGTGTTTTCCTCTCTTTCAACCCTGTGATCAGCTGCCTTGTAACAAGCTGGTCCCAGTATGTGTGTGCTGTGACCGATGTTGGTCAGTGTTAGCTGACTCTAGCTGTGTTCACGTTATCTGTAGCTTCTGTAAATATGATTAAATGGCTTTGGCTGTTTAATCAGATTTTCTTTTAGTTGTGACACTTGTATTTTTTTAAATATTTGACCGAAACTATAATAAGACCTTCCTCACCAAAATGGATGTGTTTATACAGGCTCTGTTGTGTGAGAGCCTGTTCCTGGAGTCAGGAGAGGTGTGTGCTCCTCTCCAGCTCCACATGGGTGAGCTGAGCTCAGTCCCCTGGGTCCAGGGGGCAACTCTTGCCAAGGGGGACCTGCCTTGCTTTTGGGAGTACATTGGCTTGGCATGGCCTTCCTTAGTGAAAAGGAAAATAGGGGAAAGAATCATCTTGCAGATGTCTCTTCTTCCACAAGCGTTCAGCAAAATGCATCTGCTCCACGTTTGGGGGCACGAAGTTCCATTGCCAGTCTGAGAAAGGGCTATTTTAATGTTGTAAATCTGCAGAGAAAATAGTGGATGTTTGAGTTGTGGGTGGATAAACCACTTAAAATGTAGCTTTGCACTTGCTGCTTAGATGTCCTTGTTGTTTTAATTATTACATTCTAATGCAAAATTAACTAAAATCCCAACCATCCGAGCTTTTTCTTGATTACCTTTCCCAATTAAGAGTTACAGACTCTGCTCCTTCAAAGTAATGGATTCTCGCTCCAACCTGTAGAAGGCTGGGCTGATCCAGATCCATGCTGGGTGAACTCTGTTGTCAGATGCTCCAGAAAAGTAACTTTTTCAGTTCTTAGGTGGCTAGAATATTTTATCTCTTTGTGTGAATTTAGCATTTTTTCCCCATACCCTGCAGGCTCTGGACCAGGGGTGAGACTCAGAGTCCAAGCAGTGCTTTGGAGGAAGGCAGAGCTGAGCTGTTGGTAGAGCAGTTCCTCTGCACTGTGGTGGTTGTGTGGAGGTGGCTGGGCTGCCTCCGTGGCCCATGGCCTGGCTTTCAGTGTGGTGAAGGAGTAGCTCTTCTCTGCCACAGAGGCTTTATGACTTCCCTAAATAGCTTTGGTTTCTGAACCACATTTGAACTTGGGGCACTCCTTCACGATGTCAGTCCTTTCACAGATGCAGCTCAGTTGATGCCATTGCTGTTCATGCCCTGTGTGAGCCAAGATGCTGCTTCTTATTTGTGGTCCTTGTTCTTGGAGTGTAAGACTGGATGGTTTCTTATTTTAACTTGCATCCCTTTTGTCCATCTTTAATGGGATCTTCAAGACACAGCCTTACTGTAAGGATGATGCTACTGAATAAAACTTGCTTGTGTTTTTTTTGGATCTTGTGAGCTTGAAGACTGCAAGAATGGATGATGATTTCTATCTTCTAATTGTGGGGAATGACTGACAAAAAAATCAGGAAAAATAGCACTTGAGCAGGCTTTCCATTAAATGTACCTTGAAAGAAATTACTTTGGCAAGATCTCTTAAACTTTTATATTAATTGTTGGAAACAAATCTTAATGAAGACTATTTATGTTTTCTGGTTAAAATGGTGGAGGAGTTGGGTGACAGCAATGTAAATCTGCAAACAGTATAGACAGTCTTCTCAAATTGGTAATAGAAACTGCGTATTTCTGATGTCTTTGAACTCTCTTGCACTTGCAGTGATGAAGTGACCTAGTGTTCTGGAGTGTTTCACTGTTGTGGTAGCTGTTGAAAGATTGTCATTGTGTTTGTTTTTGCCTACTTCCTGTTTACTGGATTCCTTGTTTTCATCAAAACCGGGAGGGGGGGGAGAGAATATTACAAAACTTCTGTCTCAGTTATGAATAAACATTGGGCTGCGTGGTTCTTAATTGACCTGGAACTTGGACCCATGGGCAGAGGTTGAGCTTCACTCTTTCATGGTCCAGTAGCTGCCATTCTGAACACATTTTTGGGATGATTCTGCACACTGTCACTTGGGAGCCCTTGGTTAAGAGATAATTACCCCCTTTGCTGTCTGCAAACCAGAGTAGTCCCTTAACATCTAGCTTCTGGGGATTATAGTGCATAAGCTTATTTTGTGTATGTCTTGATTAGTGATTGATATTTAATTGCATTTTTCAGGGGAATAAAATCAGCAGTGTTGATATTACAAAATGACAAAACATCCTCCGAATAGAAGAGGGATCAACTTTGAGGTGGGAGCCCAGTTGGAAGCCCGTGACAGATTAAAAAACTGGTATTTTTTTAAAACCATTCATATTATATTTAAGTCTTTAATATCTTAAACATTTTGTATTGGTACAATATTTAGAGTCCTAGTGATTGGTTTGTAGGAAAGTAGTTAATTTATAAAAGTTTATATACCAGTGGTTGAAATGGGCGATAGACGTTGCTGTGTTGTGCTGGCCCTTGAGAAGTGTCTGCCGCTGTGTCTGGGAATAGGATTGCTCCTAAATCTAGTTGGACTTCAGCCTCTCCTCCTCCTGAATTCACCCTTCAAGTTCTGTGCTGTACACAGACTGCAGAGCAAATGTTATGGAAGGGTAAATTCTTTGCAGTAAAAAATACCCAAGGCAGTTCCTCACTGCTTCCTTTCCTGGTGCTGTTGTGAATTCAGAGGCTTTAAAGTCGGATTGAATGTTGTGGCCTCTGCTTCTCTGAGGGTGGGTGGTGGGGAAACATATTCTGCTCTAACAAGTCTGCTCTGCAGCCTGTCTTGCAGCCCTCATCTGTGAGGAGGAACACTTTCCTTGACTAACCACTGCAGCAGGAAGATGGAAAAGGGCCTAAAAGCTACTTGGGCTGACTTTGAGCTTTGTAACTCTGTCCATTGCTGGTAGTCAGCTCAAAACTTAGCACTTAATAATTCTCAGTGAGTGAGGCATACAATGAAAATTGTTTGAGTCAGAAGACCTCTTACATACGAGAAATAATTTGCCTTTAGCTCCTGTAGAGAACTTCTCTTCCCAGCAATGAATTATAGTTGACCTTTTTTTTAAATTTATTTATTATTTTTTATTGAGGAGTCTATGTGGGTGACTGTACTGAAGGCTCTGGGACCTACCAATAGGCTAAGTGTGCCAAGCCAGTGTTGAAAGCCATCTGGGCATCTCAGAAGGATGGAGCACTGCCTTAGACATAGGGAATTTGTTCCAAAATACTCTGCTTGCATGCAGAGCATTCCTCTATTTTACAGGTACAGGGGGATTGGCGTTGTGAAAATGAGTAAACATAACTTTTTCCATAGAGAACATGAGTATGAACATTAAATCACATTTACATGTTGATTTGGCTACCTGTGTAACCCAGAGTTGCACAGGCAGGCACCGATCGAATCTGCTGCATCTCTGGTATTGTTGAGTTTTGTTTGTACACCAAAAAACAAGCAGTCAGGCCTCCAAAAAGAGATCTCTTAGCCTGTCTCTGCTGTAGGCTTATTAAAGATGCAGTTTGGTACAGCTGGTGTTTGAGGAAGGCTGATAACTGTGTTAATAACTGTTATCCTTCTGATGTGTTTGCACAGCAACAGCATCACAGCTCTTGAAGGGGAAAACTTGGTGGGGGGAATTCAACAACCTGCTATACTTTCCCCATAACCCTTGGCCTGAATTTGAATTTTGGATATGCTGAATGTCCCAAACCAAACCATGTTCTTTGGTTTTTGGAAACACATCATAAATGGCCTGTCTTGCACACACTGCTTTGCAGCTCTGATCTCACAGCTTAGTTATGAACTCTCTGGTTGTGAAAGCTTTCATTTGCTTGCTTGAGCTTTGACACCTGGGTTGTGTGTAGCTCTGTTTCTGGGGTTTCTGAACTGAAGTTTGTAAGAGTTGGGGGCTTGTTTTCTGTGGGCAAAAATATCAGTGGTGACAGGCTGCCCCAACTCCTTGGTGTGCATTTGTAGAGGACAGCAGGCTGCTCTTTCCCCTGCAATGTTCACCTGCCCCTGTGTGACCACAACCACCCCGTGGGGTGGTTACACAACTTTGCTTGCTGACACTTCTCCCAGTGCTAGACCTTTGGAGGTTTAAGTGTCCTATTTGGTCAGAGGGCTTTGATTTCTGTGTTCAGTATCAAACACATCTGTCAGTTCATGGGCCGCTGTTGCTGCTCAGATGGCACTGGTGCTTTGGGAAGTACTTCATTTCAGAGCCCAGTGTACCTCCCCTTCATGGCAGTGTCTTGTGCCCTGAATTGTTAATTCAGGACTTCCAGGGTGTTTGGATGTGATGCCAACCCCGTGGAAGAAGACTCTGTGTGTGTCAGCAGAGCAGTCAGCGCGGGGTCTGCTCCTTGCCAGAGTGCAGAGTGAATGTTGCATCTGTAGAGCTGATACTGGAGGTTGCTTTGCTGGATTTGGAAGTGCACTTCTCTCCCTGGTGCAGTTGTCTGTCACCTCCTGTGCTCCAGCTCCAGGGAGTACAGGGAGTGCTTCTGGTGCTTGGTTTAGTTCTTAGGGCTTGAGTTGGTGCATCAGA
This sequence comes from Empidonax traillii, assembly GCF_003031625.1. Classification (NCBI taxonomy): domain Eukaryota; kingdom Metazoa; phylum Chordata; class Aves; order Passeriformes; family Tyrannidae; genus Empidonax; species Empidonax traillii. Next base: position 14,969 of record NW_020957325.1, on the reverse strand, counting down.
GTTGTCATGAAAGACTCATGGCAGTGTCTGTTGACCTCGAGGTGCTAAAGGAGGAGAGCTCTGGTCATGTGGAGGTGCCCCTGTGCCCGCTGGGAGCTCTCCCAGTACACAGTGCTGGAGTTGAGAGGGTGGGGGAGTGGGACTGCTCCAGTAGGACAGTCCTGCATGGACAGATCCCAGATGGATTGCTGTAGTGATGGACAGGGACACGCTGTCCTGGCTGAATTGACTTCCTCAGACCTTTTGCATGGGATCATTTAAGCTCTGCAGTGCTGGCTGGCTGCATCCTCTCTTACTGAAAAGAAGACAACTGCGTTGGTTACCTGTAGCAGGCAAATAATGGCATCTCTTGTGTTACCTTATTCTGATGACACCTCCCCAGTTTTTCTGTTTGTTTGTTTAAAATGGATGTGAAAAGAATTTTGATTCTGGTTAGGGCTCTCAAGCATTGAAACCAAATTGGTATTGTGAGAGGGTGGTGTACCCTGTTAAGATTTAGAGTGTCAGTTCCACGAGTTTAATTGTCCATGCTGTCAGGAATTGGTCTCAGTGCTTGAAACAATGAACCCCCATGGCTCTTAATCCTCCTGGATTCTCCCTTTCCTCTCTGCCTTGCTTTGACTGCACTAAGCTTGTCCCTTCCCAGCTCCAGGGGAGTGGGAGTTAATAGCAATTCTGTTCTGGTGTGTAGGAAAGGAGAAGGGAGATAGACTAGTCCAGGGAATTTCCAGATATTTCCCTCTTCCCAGAGGTAAATCTGTGTCTGCCATAAATGCATTCTCATACTGTTTGCTGTGCTTTGACAGCCATGGTGTGAGTTTTTGATATTTTTTTTGAGTTTTTGATTGTTACTTGGGTTCTTACAAAACTAATGCCACTAATTAGGGCATCTCAGAAGGTTTTCCCTTACCGTGTAGCCAGTTCCTAAGGCCTTGAACGGCAGAGCTCACCAATCCTTTCACATTCAATTGGAAAACTACTTGTTTTGCCCTCCCAGTAAATTGCAAGAAGTTGTCTCAGATTTCAGCTTGTTTTTCACAGTGTTTTAGATAAATATTCAGATCAGTACCAGTTGGGGATTTCTTAGCCAGGATCAGTTAGCTGTCTTCAATAGCCATTGAGCAGCTGAATGCTTCCTTTGTGCTTTGGGGGAGGATGTGTTGGGCTATCCTGGACACACGGCTTGTACTCTCTGTTAGGCCTTAGTCAGGCTTCAGCTGTTGGCCTTTCACTTTGTGTGTCCTCCCAGAGTATGGTTTTTTTTAATAAACAAGCCTGAATTTAAGTGACCTCTGCCCCTTGGCATGTTCACAGGCTTTCTGGAAGATGTGGATGGGTAAGCTCTGTTAACTCTTCTGCAGAGATGAGTGCACACTTGTGGCTCCTGACAGGGTGTGCTTGCTCAGTGCTGTGAAGGGGTGCAGGTGTGGGAGGAGGAAGCTGGGACTGTCAGTGTGTGGTGCTCAGGGCTGCTGAGAACCGCTGAACCTTTCTGTTTGGTTTGGGAGCAGCCAGTGCTGTCATCTGGAAGGGAGGTGGGATTGGGGAGGGGGCTGTCAGAGTTCATGGACAGACCTGGCACAGGTTCTGACAGGTTTACTGTTCAGTCGAGAGCTCTGAACGTTTGTTTGCTGATGTTCATGGCTTCAGAAAGAGAAGATCTGTTGAGGCTTTGCACGTGTTCTCCAGGAGCTGGCTGAGAGCTCTGGTACCCCCACACTGCCTCAGCCAAGCTGAACTCGGGTCTCATTGTCAGGTGTGTTTCTCTTGCTGGTCTGGACTCCCATCAGGGAGTCTTGAGAAGGTGAGGTGAGATAGGTGCAGATGGCACTGGGGTGTGGTTCTGGGGCGATGGTTCTGGTGTAGAAAGGTCTCCTTTTCACTGCCTATGAAGCACTGAAGGGGAACAGCCTTGCAGCATGGACTTAGTTGGCTCTTCTCACCTGGGCTTGTCTCTCCTCAAGGGGAGACAGTGAATTGTGTTTACCAGAGATAGTTATGGGTTATCTTGATCCTGAGTCACTACTCTGACACTTCTATCAGCTCCCCTGTTCACCTTTGAGAACCAGCCCAGTGGCAGGCCCACTGCAGTCCCCATGGCTGTTCTCTTATTGAGAGGACCTGAGATTTCCTGCCTGGTTTTGCTGCACTCAGATTGTAGGGAAGGGGATACTGGTTTTTTGTCGTTACCTGTGCTTAGTAATAGTCCAAAATTACTTATGTTTAGTAGAACTACTTTGTGACTGTGACTGTTGCCCCCTCGTGAACTTGTGGAGGGCAGTGCTTGAGGTTACTTGAATATGAACCACCTTGACTGTCACATGAAGGAAGTTGCTTCTTTTCTAGGAAGCTGGTAGTGACTTAGAGATGTCCCTGCCATGAGTATCTTCCATTTGACTCCCTCTCCTCCCCAGCCTTTGCTGTTTGTGTTTTGGCAATACCCTGGGAGGAACTCATGGCACGGCTTGAGGCCTGTGGCGCTGAGAGTGAAGTGGGGCCTTAGTCTGTAAATGTCTAACGTGGCTTATTTGTAGCTCTTTCTAAACAGTCATGACTGGATGTTGTCTCCCATCTGCTACAGGATTTCAGTTGGAGGTAGCTTTGCTTTTCCTGTGTGTAGGTAGGGTTGTGGAATGGTAGCCTGGGTTGCGTTTAAGTCTTAATTCTGACATGTCTGGGCTTTATTGTGTAGTATCAGTCTCCTTTTGAGATTCCACTTCTTTGTGCCACTTGTTCTAAGTGTGCTTTGCCAGGTAAAGAATATTTGTGGATTTGGGTTTTGTCTTCAGCTCTTTGTTACAGAGTTCACTGAGGCCTTGCCTTTCTTTCAAAATACTGAAAACATCAACAAGTGCAAATTTTCTCCTGTTGTCATTATTGTGGAGGGGAAAACTTTGGTACTTGGGATGTTACCTTCAGCTGGGGTAGTGAAATATGCTGTGATTTCAAAATACTTGCTGAAGTTACAAATTACCAATGCAATTTAAAGAAATACAGAGTTTACAAAGTCTTCCTGATCAGAAACATTTGAATTTGACCCGTCTCAGTTTCCTCTACTTCTGAGAAATTTATATTTAAAATCCCAGGCCTTTGCAGATGAAAATTAACTTTGAGAATCTAAAACTTAGATGAGGTTCGGTGTGCCTGCTGGGCTTTTGCTGTTGTACTGGGAAGATGATTCATGATGCCTTCTTGGAGAAGTGAGTGCATTGACCCCCAGGTGTTATTCTTGATAACAGTGAGCCAAAGCTATCAGTTTTGTAAGATATCTAGGTGTAGGGAAGGTTTTTCTGACATCTGGATCTCTAGTTCCATTTCTTTTTCCACCCCAGACTAAGAACTCCTTAGTTGTCTCCTTTTCTGCAGCCAATGTTTTCTTTGCTGTTCAGTTTTGGGATTTGTTCTGTGCTTTGCTCAGTCATTCTGTAGCACCTTTATTGCTCATACAATTGGTACATCAATTAGGAATAAGACTGGAGAAGCCAAACCGAGCTCTGTTTGTATGAAACATCTGACACAGCTTACCTTCCTCTCCGTTAAAACATCTTTATCTCCCTTTGGCCAGGTACCCAGCCCACATTGAAGAAATCGATTATGAAGAGGGGAAAGTGCTTATCCATTTCAAACGCTGGAACCACAGATACGACGAGTGGTTCTGCTGGGACAGCCCTTACCTGCGTCCCTTAGAGAAAATCCAGTTAAGGAAAGAAGGACTGCATGAGGAGGAAGGCTGTGCAGTAAGTAGAACCTACGGGACATTTGAGCACGTAGCAGTTTATTGTGCAGTTTGTTTTAAATATTAAAGGGCTGATGACTGGAATGTTGTCATGAAGTTGTATGCTCAGTAATTCTCAGATGAAGACACTTTCACCTCCTGTCTCGTAGGGGTTCCATATCAATGACCAGGTCTTGGCCTGCTGGTCCGACTGTCGCTTCTACCCGGCCAAAGTTACTTCTGTTAACAAAGATGGTAAGGCCTTGTTTCTGCTTTTGTCATGGTTGTTATGATGCATTTCTAATTGTGTTGGGACCTCTTTGCTTAGGTGGAGAGGTAGTACAGCAGACAGAAGACAGCTGTGGGAAGATGTATTTTCAATTATGTGTTACAGCCTCTCATCCTGTTCGTGAGATATAAAACCTTTCTGCTGGGATATCCAGTCAGGACTTGCTTGAAGTCTATATTTGGGAAAAGTAATTCCTGAAGTTTGTTTTTAAGAGATGCATGTAACTGCAGTAAAACTGGTGTCAGAGCTGCAAGAGCCCTTTAAAAACCAGAAGGGAAGTGGAGGGGAACCATGAAGGGCTTGTTCTAGTGCTGAGTTTACTTTAGGTTGACTGTGTTGTGAGATCAAGGAGAAAAAGGCTGTGTAATTATGTATCAGAATATTCCACCAAGAATATTTTGGAATTTTGTGAGTAAAGTGCATCTAAGGAACAACTCTGAAGAGCAGACATGCACCTTTATTCTGACCAGAGTTATTTTGGGTAACTTTGAGTCTCCCTTACTTGGCCTGTGATGGGAGCTCTGCTGTTGAGGGTTCTAAGGACACAGATAAGGCAGCTTTTATCTAGAGCTAAATATTCAGCTGGAGTCTTGGAGCTGGTAGGAAATGCTGTGTTAAATAACTTCTGATCTTTGAACTCGTGCTTTATTTTCAAATTTTAGGTACTTACACTGTGAAATTTTATGATGGTGTAGTTCAGACGGTCAAGAACATTCATGTCAAAGCTTTTTCCAAAGATCAGGTGGGTATTGTGTTTGTGCTGCCTGGTGTATTCTAAGTTCAGGTGGATTTGATGGATTATTAAACATGAAATGACTGAAACACCCTTATTGCTAAAATACTGTGTATCTGAAGTGAAGTGTCGTAAAATGGAAAGATTCTGTGAATCTTTGTGGTGTGATTTGCAAAGCTCTCGTAATTCAGGTTCTCTGAGTGCACCTCTTGAACTAAAGAAGTCACTGAGATGAGTTTATGTATGCCTTAAAAATAAAGGGATGGAAACCGGGGAGGGGGCAGAAACTGTTCTTTCCCAAAGGAACCACTTAATTGTCCTGAGACTTTTAAGGAACAGGGCCAATAATCTTTCACCTCACAACTTTGAGAAAATAAGCTTTTTTAACTATTCCTTCTTCCACTTCTGTGGTTTGGCTGCCCTACCAACCCTTCACCTGCTCAGTGTGGTGGTTCAGCCTTCAGCTCACGATGGAAAGTAATAGTAAACAGTTGTATGAAAAAAAAATAATTACAATTTGTCCTGCTCTGATGAGATGGAAGAAAAACTGCTTTGTACATTGATTTTCATGTGTGAGCACTCTGTAGGAAAGGCTGACAAGTTCTGGTCTTGAGTAACTTGGTCAAAGCTTCCCAAGTACCTGCTTCAGAATAATTTTTGTTATAGGGAGGGTTTAAAAGTTTTAGACCTTTCATCAGCTGTAACCTGTGGTTTTTTGTCATGGTTTTAGTTTTCTGAACCTTGTTTGAGCAAAGAGATCGACTCAGTCTCCCCAGCACAAGTGTTAAACAGAGATTCCAGGATTGAATTGCCAGCACTACGATTTAAATCTGTTAAATTTAAACTGTTAAATTTTAAACTGTTGTGAGGAGGTGTACCATTCCTTGGAGGTCTCCAGGTTTCTGTGTCTGCTAAGCTAGGAGGGAAAACGATTTCAGATTTGCCACAAAGTGCAATTAGTAGCTTTTAAATGGTTATTGTGGTGCCTGGTTGAAGGTTGACTAATACAAGGGAACAACCTGCAGAGTCTTCATTGCCATCATGACAAATGTTTCCACCATATTTAGCATTAAATACATGAATTTGAACAATCTGAGGAAATATTCTGCATAAGAAAGCCAAAATATTTTGTCTCTCCTTTAGGGAGTTTCATGTTTCTGCATAGCTCTGGAAATTCTTTGAAAGGAGCTGAAGGGTTGGGTTTTTTTCCCTCCTTTTAACCATTGACCAGATTTCTTAGTCCAAGAGAATCTCTTCAAGTTATGGCAGAACATTTTTTCTGCCCTTTAGCATAAAGCAGCATCAAGTGAGAGTTTCCTGGTAAGCTCTGTTTACACAGCCAGAAGTAAAGTTTAAAAAAAACCAAAAAAAAAAAAAAAAAAAAACAAAAAAACAAAAAAAAAAACCCCACACTTGAGCCCCTGGAGAGCTGCAGGTTCAGATGTGAGTGTGAGTTACCAGGGTGGGGGTTCAGGTACAGCAGGGGTGCAGCAGTTGCTGGACCTGGAGGAAGGTGTCTGTTCTTCAGGAGGAGAGAAGGGAGCCTTGAAGGCACACATGGCTCACAGCTTGGTAGTTGTTAAGGGGGAAAAAGAGGCTCCCAACCACCTGATTCCTGAAGAGAGCAACGTGAGCTGATCAGAATTAATGAGAGTGTAGAGGGTGTAACAGGCCATGTTGAGCAGGGATGGTATAAAATGCTAATGACCTGCAGCAGTGTGAATGTGCCTTTGCGAGGACACACAGCTTTGGAGGGATCAGGAACATCAGCAGGTGATTCAGACATACTGGAGTCATGATTCATTTTCCTGAGAATGTTTTGACTAAGATGGCTTATGAGAGTTCCAGTAGCACATACTTGATTCAAATCAGCTGGTTCTGTGAGCAAGTGCTGAAACACAGTGCCTGAGGGTTGTTTTTTCAGTTGTTTTTATTTTTTGTGGGTTTGTTTTTTTTGGTTTTTTAATAACGTTTGAGTTTCCGCTGAAGCTTCTCCCGTAGCTGTGGCACTTAAGGAGTTTACAGAAGACAGATTATTGTGATGTCTGGTAAAGGCGATGCTCAGACATCTCAGAAGGTGAAAGGCTTTCTTTCCCATTTGCCTACTTGTTTTCATTAAATACTTAACAATTTGATTTCACACTTTTAAACAGTGATTTTTTTTTCCTTTTTTTTTTAATGAAGTCTATCTGAAGTATGGTTGAAATAATAGGGTGAAGATGCAGGTTCTGAGAAGTTTTTATAGCTCAAATCAGCTGTCTCTCTTTCCCCAAAGAAGCACTGAGGTATTTAGCTGTCCTCTGATCCTGATCCCAAAAGGGAAGGACATGAAGGAGCTGTTGGTCCAGGGTGTTCTTCTGGTCTGGTGTTATTTACTAAGAGCTCTGAGGAGATGAGGTGTCAGTTGAATGTTGAATCAGCACTGTGCTGGCCAGGGACCATTAAGGATTTTCATATCCTCTCGTGCTGGACACAAATTACAAAGAAAGTTCCAAATTTTGGGTTTAAGTTTAAATGTGGTTCCTGATGACTTTGGTGATTGCAGTTGCTTTAATGACTCTGCCTTTTATCCTTTGAAAAACAGGACAAGGATACAGGACTGCTCGATACAGAGACGAGGGGTGACTTCAGACTGCAATAAATTGATTTTCTCATGTCATTCTCTTTATCTAGAATATTGTGGGTGATGCTAAGCCTAAGGAAAGAGGTGATGAAATTCCGTCATCTCCTGAAAACCGGGAGAAATTTAAAGAGCAGAGGAAAGCAGCAGGTAACGCAAAGAAAGACGAAGATGAAAAGACACTGAAGACTGAGAAACGAGTCAAGCAGCCTGATAAAGAGGGAAAATTTCTGGTCATCTCAGAAAAAGGCAAGGTCTCAGAAAAGAATATATCTAAGAATGGGAAAGAAGATAAAGAGAATATATCAGAGAATGATATGGAATATTCAGTAGATACACAAATTGAGAAGAAGCCTGAGAATGACAATGTGAAGAGTCCACAGGAGAACACAAAAGAAACCAAACGGAAGCGTGGCAGACCACCAATAACCCCTCCAACAGGTACGTAGCTAAGGGGGAATGTTTAGGCCATATGGCAGAACATTTCTGAACTTACCTGAAGGAATAAGAAGTATCTTGCTCTTTCACAGCCTACATCTCTAGAAGCTTTTTAAAAAATCTTTAACTCCCCTTTGTTCAGGCCAGCTGAGCATCCTTGTCGGGTTTGGAGCCTCAGTGGCTTGGTCAGGGATCAGGTTTAGGCAGGTGACCCTCATGCATTATAAAGCAATCCTGCAGTAGGGCTGAATGCTATTGTGAGAGCTTCAGAAAGCCAGGGGAGGCTGTATTTATGCAGGCTCAGGGTTTCAGGTTGTGAGGCTTTGGAAGTGGGGTTAGTGTTTCAAAGCTTCATATCCAGTCAGTTTTCCTTCTCTCTCCAAACAGAGCCAAGTTCCCAGACCCTGCAGCCCATAACTTTGGAGTTAAGACGTCGGAAAATCCCAAAAGGAGGGGATGTTCCAGCAAAGCGTGCCAGGATCGAAAAAAACTTGTGTGAGTGTTTTCTGGTACTCAACCCTCACACTATTTAACATATGTAAAGTTCTTCAAACTTAAGGGATGGGGAGGGGGAAAACTGTAATATTAACCTTGAACTGGGACAGATGCATTGACTGAAATCCAGCACCTGTTTTTCTTATACTGGCCATTCAAATGTGGCATCATCCTGCTGGAATTCCCTCCTAAATCTTGGAAGCTGGGTTTGGATAAAGGAGGCATCAGCTGTGAGCCTTGAGAAAGAAGTTCATAAACATAGTGATTATATTGCCTCCAATATATAGAAGGTTATAAAAGCCTTAAAAGTTGTAGAAACTCCTCAGTTAATAGATGCAGGATTTACCACACTGTTTAGCAAAGGCACTTTAATACTACATAAATATTCATGCCACTGCAGCCAGACAGCTTTCTACTTTACCTTGGTGTGTTGGATGTTGAGGTTGAAGAGCTTGAGTGTGTTGATGAGGAAAGAATTATATTCTCTGTAGCAGTCTCAGGACCAGGGAGGTGAAGATCTGAAGAAAGCTCTTTCCCTTCCTTAGGACCACAGAGTGTTAAAACTTCAGTGTGTGTACATTATCCAGCTCAGGGTCACAGGTGTGTGTCTGAATCCTCATCTAACTCCTGGTATTTTATGTCAGTGGTTCAGCTGCTGTTGAGAACAGTGTTGCTCCAGATACTGATTGTATCTATACTTCAATTCTGCTACTAGAAGAAAAAAGTTGAGAGCTCTGTGTGATAGGCTTGTGCTGTATTTTTATGCTTATTTATAACTGTTACAATTGTACAACTGTTATAATTGTTAGAGGCCTAACCTCCCAAGCTTGTTAGCTTTTGCTGTTAACCTCAGTCCTTAAACACACTTTGAAACTATCCCAGGGAGGGGAGAACTTCATAATTTGCTTGTGGGCTATTTAGTAATCCTGTAATTGCATGGTACCAATGGTTCCATCAAATGTGCCTGTTCCAGCTCAGGAAAAATTTAAGAACTCTTCAGGTAATGCTGAGAGAGACCAGAGCAGGAGACGATCTTCGAGACTCTCGTCCAGTATTGGCCATGAGATTTTAAATACGGATCTTGTCCCAACTTCTGCAGAAATCCAGCCTTGGAAAGATGCAGTATGTAACCAAAATGAGTCTGAGAAGGGTAAGTGGCTTCCTGGTGTGCTCTGGATTTGTGTGCTCTGTGTTTTCACTTGCTTAACCTGCAGGCTCTGTATCTGCAATTGAAACCTGATTACATCAACAGTGCAGGGAAAACTCTTGGAAAGTTTCTCTCTCTGCTGTCCTGGTTGCACTTTGCTTTTGATTCCCTCTCCATCAGTAACCCTGGCATTTCCCTTGGGTGGGGGGAGCTTTTCCAGTGGAGGACAACCGATAACTGATAACTGGCCTTGCAAAAGAGTATTGTTCAACCTATGGAACTCTGCAAAGAAATAGTTTGGTTTGATTGTGGGGGGTGTGTTTTTGATGGGTGGGTGGGGTTTTGGGGTGGTAGGTTTGTTTTGTTTGGGGTTTTTTGCTGTTTGTTTTTTTTATTATTTTTTTATTTGGCTTGGGTTTCTGTCTGGGGGGTGTTTTACTTTGGGTTTTTGTTTGATGGTTTGGTTTGGGGTTTTTTGTGGTTGGGTTTTGGGGTTTTTTTGTTTGTTGTTTTTTTTTTTAGGAAATGAAGGCTATGCTTATGAAAATGAGGTAATTACAAAGTTTCAGCACTTTCAAATTGAAGAAGTAACAACCCAAATGCTGAACTTAGAGCTCTTACAGTTGAATCCTGTTGTACACAAAAAGCATCAAATGGGATGTTTGAATCTTAGACTTGGTGGAGAGAACACTCCCTTTTGTGCCCTTTTGGGGGAGCTCTGATGGTGGTTTGAGGAGACCTGTCCTATTTTGGGCCGTGAACAATTACATATCCTGTGTGTTTCTGGGAGCTGTCAGTGTAGAGAGTTGCTGCAGGGAGCTGTGCTGTGTGTGACTGCAGGAGCCAGCAGTCAGAGCGTGGATGGGGATTGTTCTGCATGCGGTGGGATGAACACCCCCCCAGTGTTCTGCAGGGTGATTTTGTGTGCATTTGACTCAGTGGAAATGTTTTTCTTACTCCAGCCCAGTCAGAAACTCCTGTTGAACCTGACCAAAGTTTCAGTGAACAGGGATCACCTGGACACACGTCACCAGGAGCAGCACTCGCTACAGATGCCAGTTTACAGGAAGGAAAAGCAGAAGACACTGAGTCTTCCTCTGTTACTGCCAGAACTCAAGAACCTTCTGCTGCTACAGGTTCAGATTTTCCCTATTTAACATTGGTGCATTTCTTAAGGCAACTGATGCCAGGTGTTTTGTGCCTGTACAAGTGTTACTAACAAACCCCGTGCATTCTTGCAGTGTTAGTGTAGGTAAAAAATGTGTATTTTTATTCCTTATGCACTCAGTTTTAATCTTATGCTTTGGCAATTCTTCTTAAAAGTGGAAATCATGATTTTTAAATGACTGGGTGTAATATTTTCAGCACGAGTGATGAAGTTAACAAGTGCTTGTTTTCAGTGTTTGGAATTCTGGGTTAAGTTGGACTAACATCTTAAAAGATCAGGTTCTTTTACCCTTTCTGTGCTGTAGGTGCGTGGTAACGTTGCTGTTACTGCTGGCTGGGAATCCTGATTGTGCATTTTTATATCCTTATGTTTAGAATATTTAGAGGCTTTAGTGCAAATTTATGGAATAGTTCAAACATTGCAGTGTCTGTCTTAATAATATATATATATTCTATTTTCTCTTACCTGGGAGTGTTCCTACCTTGCTTTTTCAAATTAAAATTTCCTGTGCAGATAGTAGACTGTGTCAAAATGTGGTGCTGTCCTGTGATTATTTCTCATAACTTCAATCCTCGGATCTACAGCTAAGTGGGGAGACTTGAACTACACATTTCCTAGTTTCTGCTCTATCAGAAAAGCGGAATTTGAAATGGAGCAGAGCGTTTGGAGAGATTCAGAGTTGCTCAGCACTGCTCGAGTACTGTCTGTGTGCTGGCTGCCCTCCTGGTTGGTCATTTCAGGTTGCCCTGCTGCTTGCACAGCCCCTCTCGCAGTGCCTCTGGGGTCACTGCAGGGCTGGGGTCTCCTCTCCCCTTCTCTGATGTGCCCCCTCAGTGCAGGAAGGAGCTGACCCCTTCCCTTGGCTCAGGTGGGATGTGGGAATGGTCTTTTACTGTTTAGCTATTAGAACTCTTTTGATGTTGGTGTCCTTCAGCTGTTGCTGAGCACTTGTAATTTGGGCTTAAACTGGGGAGAATTCCAGCTGAATGTGTAACACCCGTGTGTGTGGTG
>NW_020957325.1:0-3018 GCF_003031625.1 Empidonax traillii | reverse complement strand
AGTGCAGGAAGGAGCTGACCCCTTCCCTTGGCTCAGGTGGGATGTGGGAATGGTCTTTTACTGTTTAGCTATTAGAACTCTTTTGATGTTGGTGTCCTTCAGCTGTTGCTGAGCACTTGTAATTTGGGCTTAAACTGGGGAGAATTCCAGCTGAATGTGTAACACCCGTGTGTGTGGTGTCAGTCCCACCGGTGGGTGTGGGACATGGCCTTCTCCTGAGCCTCCTTCCTTAGGGACAAGCAGGAAGGCTGTGGAAACAGCTGCCCAAAGGCTCTGACAGAGCTTGTGCACTCTGGTTCCTGGCACTTGTGTCAGGACTTGAGCAAGCTGGATTAATTTAGGAATATGCACTCACACTGAATTCTGACCTGAAGTTCAACACGGTGGTGCTATGTACAACCCCACACTTCTGAGCATGGATTTTGTTTTATTTGATTAAAGCCATCTCATGTACAGTTATAAATGCCAGACATGCAGCTGGGTGGACATCCAGATGTGGCAAGCAGCTGGGTTTTTTTTGAGAGAACTTGTAAGGATGGGGAATAAAAACTCCACTGGGTCTTTCTGAGTAAATACTGTCACCTGAAATCAAAGTACAAAGATCTACATTTCCATACTTAATCAACATTAAAAAATGCTGTTAACCAGCAGTTCATTGAGAGAAGGGTTTTAAAATTCACCGATTCTGTCACACAGTGATGCTTTGTAGCTCAGTGTGGATCTGTGTTTCCCTGTCTGTGGGATTGTTCTGTACCTGCAGGGCTGCTGAGCTGCCTGGTGGGGCTTTCACCTGCTGGTGGGGAGAGGTGTGGAGAGGCCTCTGGGTACGACCTGAAAATGCCTCCCGTGGCTTCCTGCCCTCGTGGAAGGGGTGGGTGTGTCACAGAACTGGGTGTGTTGTCCTAAAATAGCTGGTGTTGGAGGCTGAGAGCTGAGCGAACTGGTGTAGTGGGTGATAATGAAGGGAGCGGGAATCCACGGCTCCAGGTGGAACTGTGTGCCAGACAGGTGTGCTTGTTATGCACTCAGTCTGCCCTGTGTACTGAACAGAGCTGGGGGCTTGGGAAGGGAGGGAGTGCATTGTCAGAGTAGCTGGTGTGGGTGGAAAATGGGGTGTTCATTGCATGCAGGATTCCCACAAAATACAGCATGGAGGTTCAGCTCAACAGTAACTTCTGATGCCTAGAACAAGTGCAATATTGTAACCCAACACTAACATTTTTGTTTGTCTGTAGGCTTTAGTCCTAGTCACTTAATGAGAATTCTTCCTCTTCTTAGGAAAGTAGGAAAATACTGCAAAATAACATTAATAATAAGCTTTATTTTCTTCAATGTGATATGTTAGGGTTGTTAGTGAGTGATGCACCTGGGTAGTACTAATTTTACCCTGCATGGTTTATAGGAAGACAATGATTTTTACAGCATCTGAGTATCAGGAATTTTGAAGGACAAAAGCCTAGTTTCTAAAGGGTGTTTTTTCAGTGGCTGGTTGGTAGATGATTCAAGATTCACAGTAGTTGCAGACATAACAGCACACACAATCTGAAATCTTTTGCGTGTTTTAAAATGGGTTTGTCTGTAACGTGTTCTGAAAGGCCAGTACAGCATTTCTTGTCAAAACTTAAACTGCTTTTTTAAATTTTCCAACAAAATTCCGATTAATGTACTAGAAGATAAAAATCCTGTTCTGATGGCTTTTGGTGCCTCTAAGGACAAAGGACCAGAAAGGGTGATGAGAGTTTAGCTAAATCAAGCTGTCTTCCAAAAAGCTGGTGGCAAGTTTGGTGGCAAATGTTTGCAGCGAGTCAAAGCTCTGTTTCATATGTCTGAAAACAGGCTTGAAGCCCCTACAGGAGCTGTGAGTTTACTCTCACAAACTGATTGGACTGTACAGGTGAGCTGCCTTTGCTTTGCACACATCTGCTGTCGTGTTTGTAGTTGTATTTCCCAGCACTCCTAAAATTACTTCTGTATTTGCATAGGCAGGCACCGGGAATTCCATTTGCCTTCAACTTACACCTGCTTTTCTGATTTTGTTGCTCTTAGCTTTGGTTTCAGTTAAAGAGAAGCATTTATCTGAGAGAGCTGCTGTCCTCCTGCAGCTCACCTGGGCAGGCTTTGAGCCCTTCAAGGGAGGGTAGAAGTTGTCAGTTTGAGCTTGACAATGTGGTATGTAAATAAAGTCCTTCCTGCCTTGCTGATTTAAAGCTCCCTGCAATGAGGCACCACAGTCTGGTCACGGTGTTGCAGATACACCTCAAAGTGCAGGTAGAGCCTTTACCTCCTCCCCCCTGGCCCCCTGTGAGGGCACATGGAGGGGCAGATGGTGCTCTGCTCTCTCACCCCCTTATTGAGCAGCACAGACCTCCCTGCTCTTGTGGACACCTGTTTGGTTCCAGCACAGGGAGAAAACAGTGAGTTGAGGGTCGTAGGAAGTACTGTCTGGATTAGTTCTTGCACCACCAAATGATGTTACAAAGTAATCACACCTTTATAAATGTGTAATGACCTGTGATTGTTGATGCTGGATGTGTTTCTTACACCAGGCATCTCCTTGTATGGATTCTGGATGCATTGGAAATGCTTTATCCTTACCTAAACTGGTTTGAGCAGAGCATTTAATCAAGAGGGGTTTTGTTTCACAACTTGAGATCTCGAAAGAAAGAGGTTTCTGAAAATGAAGGAAGAAATGTAGTTTGAGAGCTCAAATGATGATCAGGAACACTTGGTGAGCCCAGGAAAAACAAGATTTCAGAAGAAATAAGTTGAAAGAAATAAGCAATTAGTGAGGTGAGAAGTGGCCCAAAGCACAGTGTGAGAACTGTGTTTTACTGTGCACTTGATGCTCAGGGTGACCCTCGACTCATTTAGCCCTGAGAAAACTCAGGGGTTTCCTCACTGGAACACTGGAGGGATATTTCTGAGAGTTACAGCAGACACTGATGCTTGGCCTTGAGTGTCTGTGCTTAGTGTTGTAATGGCTAATGGAAAGCCAGATGAGGAGTTTTAATTTTGGTT
>NW_020957324.1:35534-36702 GCF_003031625.1 Empidonax traillii | reverse complement strand
CAAGCACAAACCAAGAGAAAGCTTGTCCTGAGCCCGGCGCAGGAAACCCAAAGGATGTGTCAGGGCAGAGACATCAGCCTCCTCAGCCCTTCTCCTGCCTCTCTTCCATCTTCAAAACCGAAGACAGATGCCTGCGATTTGTGCTCCCTGGCTCTTTAGAAGACTCAGCAAAAACAAAGCAGCTGCCCAGAGAAAGGTTTTCCATCCCTGCCCAGCAGCAGTGATCCCTCCTCAGGCTAATACAGGGAACGACCCAAGGCCAACTAAAGAGTCTCCCAAGTACAAATTATCCCAGAATAAGGGCCATCACCTTGGGATCGTGAAGAACAACTACAAAAGACTGAGCCTGAAGGACACGTCTGGGAGCTGTGTCTACCAGGAGAGCAATGGAACAAAAGGAAACAACCTCAAGCTGTGCCAAGGAAGGTTCAGATTGGATACTAGGAATGATATTTTCCCCAAAAGGCTTGTTCAGCCCTGGTACAGCTGCTCAGAGCAGTGTTGCAGTCCCCACCCCTGGGGGGATTTAAAAGCCATGTGGATGTGGCACTTGGGGACATGGGGTTAGTGGTGGCCTTGGCAGTGCTGGGGTACAGTTGGACTCAATGATCCTAGCGGTCTTCTCCAAACTAAAAGATTCTGTGATTCCACTTTTAAAGAGATTCTTTTTAGCTCACAAAAAAGTCCCAGACTATTGAATTCCCAGAGTACAGCACGCAAAAAAAAAAAAAAACAAAAGAAGGAAAAAACCCTTCAGCTTCTCACCTGAAACACAACCCGAGATTTTTCCAACAGATACGTCCTCATGTTGGCACCAGTGATGTGGTATTTTTTATCAAAGCCAATCTCAATGTATTTCCCAAACCGACTGCTGTTGTCATTCCTTATTGTTTTAGCATTTCCAATGGCCTGCATGAAAGAGAAATTAAACATTAATTTTTAATTTAATTTTTGAGAAGCTTGAAACATTTAAATTTGTAATCAGTGTTATATAAACAGTCACAGGGGGATTTAAGGAAAACCCCTTCCCAGGTGCAGAAGGCAGAGCAACAGTGTTGACTTCGGGGAGAACTCTTCACTGAAAATGTGGTGGTGTCTCCAGGATTTTTATGGAAGAAAAATGCGTATGAATAGCAATGAGTGTCTGTACAGTAATTAAATCATCTAC
>NW_020957324.1:23752-32736 GCF_003031625.1 Empidonax traillii | reverse complement strand
AGTATCCCAGTGCTGGGAAGCCCATTCCTTACACACCACAATCCCAAACCTCTGCTGCTTGGAATCTGTCTGGAGAACTATTAACTGCCATTGGCTGAATCTCAGCTTCTACTATCATACATTTAATTTTTCCCTCCAATGTTTTCACTCAAGAATTTGAGCTTTTGCCCAATAAAGCACGAGCAATTCGTTGTGAAACTTGCTCAAGTAGCCTTTAAAACACAAGACACCCAAAAAGCTTCCTGTCTGCTCAAAATGTGTTAAAAATATTGCAGCTGTAAAATCTAGCACCCTAGAATTAGGACACAGGGGAAATAACTTGATTCCCTAAGCAATTACACAAATATCAATATTTTCACACAACTGGCAAACCACCAGGTACCTCCAAGACAGATCACCAGGTACCTCCAGGGTAAACCACCAGGTTCCTCCAGGGCACAGGACATTGCACGGGGAAGCAGTGGATGCATTAACTCATGTAGCTTTTGAGCCCTGCACAGAGCACAAACTCATCCAAATGCCTTTCTCTACTTTCAAAATCAATCATTTACACACAAAAAAAAACCCAAAACCCTTGCACAAGTCATCATTAAACACCCAGCGCTTCCCAGCACGGGTGCACAGCATGGTACCCACTAGATACATCCCAACAATTAATCAGTTTGTTGTGCTTGAGCTGCAAGGCACAGAAAGGGCCAAGACAGTAAGAGGAGATCATTTTCAGAACTGCATCCCTCTAGGCAAAGATTTGCTGGCTCCAGGACCAAGTAGCTCTGCTGCAGCGGGATTCACTCCCCAGGGTATTCTCAGGACACTGCAAACCCAGCACCTCTGCAACTTGGCCATGGACTTAGGGAAGGAGAGAGTTTTCACTGCAGGATTTGCTGCTGTAAGATCCCCAAATATCCAAGCTATTGGGTAAGCTGTAAGAACGTAACTGAGTATATTCTGAAGTAAGATCAAATTAAGCTTCCCATACTCTGCCCGGCTTTCATGAATCACAGCTGAAAAGCAGGCACAGAAAATCCTACATACAAGTACAACAACCTTGCAGTTCTCTTGACATCAGGAGACACCATAAAAACAGCTACTCCAGCTATCAGGGAGTTAATGCAGAAACACAGGTTGGGAGCTGAGCACCACCTCACCCAGGAGCCAGCGTTCCCGGTGACTCACCCTGGGTGGGAACAGCCTGGTCTTGCTAAGTCATGGTGTCGTGCCCTCCCTGGGTCTTGGCAAAGCCACCACGGCTCTCCCACAGCCAGCTGGCAGGATCCAGGCACGGGGCTGCCAATGCACCAGTCTCACCCCTTTGGCCTTCCACAGGTGTGCAATAAAACTCCCTGCGTAGCGCGAGCCGTCAGCCACGTGAAACCACCAGAGGAAAACCAGGGCCAGCTCCACGGTGAGAAAGGAAAACTAGCCACCAAACCCAGAAGTACTCTGGAAACGCCCACAGCAGTGGTTTCTGGGACAGCTGATGGCAGTAATTTGGCGTGGTTTATCGCTGGTTCAAGCAGGTGAGAAGTTTCACCTCTGCTTTGGTCATCTTCGGTGAGGTGCGTTGCCAGTCTCTCCTCCCAGGTAACAAGGAAAACGACAAGAGGAAACAATTTCAAGTTGTGCCAGGGAAGGTTTAAAACAGGCATGAGGGAAAATCTCTTCACAGAAAGGGCTGTCAAGCCCTGGCACAGGCTGCCCAGGGACGTGGTGGAGTCCCCATCCCTGGAAGAATTAAAGAATATGTGGACATGGCAACTGAGGACGTGGTTTAACGGTGGGCATGGTGGTATTGGGTTGATGGCTGTACTCAATCTTAGATGCCTTTTCCTACCTTAATGATTCCATGATCTTATATTCATGGACAACCACTCGCTGAGCTCCCGTGTTGGCCATCAGAAGGATGCAATGGAAAAAATTCACGTCAGCTACAAAGGAAGTGGCAGACAGAGGCTTTGCCATGGGCTGCAAGGGTGGGTGAACAGATTATCCTTCATCAGAGGCGAGGGAGAAGCAGGAGAAACAAGTGACAACCAAAATCCCCTGGAAGTCTGCAAATGCAAAGCTGCTGTGGCCTAGAGCCACACCTGACTAAAAGTTACTTGAGAATTGTTGTTTCTTATCCTTCTCTTCATGACAGGTACAGCCCTGGCAGAACATTTCTAAAAGCATATCCCCACCACTCTTCTCCTTAATCCTGAAGATGAAAACTCCACCATTCTTCAGGGAGTGGGTCCCCAGCTGAATGAAGCCAAAATCTCAAAAAATATCAAAATCTCATTACTTGGCATGCAGACAGCACAGCTACAAAGTAATATTTGATAACCTACTTTATTCACAATTAAGATTCACATCAAGACTTCTTGATATCAAATCTGATCTCTCTCATTACTTCTCCCTATCAGCTAGTGGAGAGTGCCTGGATGGAGAAGGCAGAGACCATCCCAGGTGGGAGCCTAGCCAAGGAGCAACCCAAACCCACAGTCCCCGTGGGGTTCAGATCCCATCACAAAATTACTTTAAGTGGCATTCTGAGTTGTTATTCCTCCCCTCCTTTTTAAAAGGAATCATCATTCTCCAAAAGACACTGAACATAGTGATAAAACCAAGGCCAACACCACTTACTGCCACTGCAGCCACTCTGGCAGGTCACATTTTCCCAGAGTTTCTCATTATTTTGCCATAATGGCTGATGTGCTGCAACATGAAATGGGCCAGGTGGGCTCTCCAGGGCACAAAAAACTTCTGGATTATATTAATAACATAAAATAAAAAGAAAGATGCTTTTTAGCAGGCCACTCCACCTCCTGCATTTGCAGTAATGTGTCCCTTCTGCTGTGTTTTTCGGAGTTTTTTGTTTGGTTGGTTGATTTGGTTTGGTTTGGGATTTTTGGGGGTTTTTGTGTGCTTGTTTTTTTTCTTGGATATAATGCACGTTCAGGCATTTCTTTTCCAACTTCAGGAATAAAGGCTACAGAGACTTTCCCTTCTTCAGTGTAAAAGTTAACCAACTGCTGGTGCCAGCAGGGAAAGATCGATGAACCCCGCGGAGCAGTTGGCAGCAAGCAGGATGCTCAGAGAGGAGAAATGGTTAAAACCAGGCAGGGGGTGTTTGTATTCCAGCATGGAATAAAAGGCACTGAAAGGTCTGGCCACCCTGCAGGCACAGTGTGCGACACAGCTGCTTGAAATACGGTCAATTTTAGCAGCACCAGCACAGAAGAAAATTATTATGGGGAAAAAAAGCCTGAATAAAGCGAAATGTTAAGGGTGAATACTGCAGCATGGCAATGCTTGTCACATCTCCTGCTGGGGCTACTCAGGGATTGCCTTTGGGATTAGACTTAGGGGATGGTCAAGCCCCGGCAATAGCAAAGGGTTTGGAGCCAAGGATGGTTCCCACCATCCCTCTGCCCGTCAAGAAGAGACAGGGGACATCTCGGTGCAGGTGTATATATCCAGCACCCTAAGTCTTCTGCAACACTGCTTGAAAACAGGCGTATTTGAAGACAAATAATGCCCCAAATGTTCTCCAGACACGTACCGCTACTCAGCACTTTTCCTAAGTCAGCTTTCTTTAATGCAATAATCCAGACCCATGAGTAGGGACCTAGAGCTTCCAGGGTTTGTTCTCGTAGTCATCCCTTCACAAAACCACTACTGGGCACCAGCAGCTTAACTGCACAGCTTTATCTTGATTTCTGTAGCGGGAGCAAAACCAGCCGCACTGAAAACACAGCTCTTCCAGGAGGGAAAAACAGCTGGTGCAAACGAAGGCGGAGCCAGACCCTGTGAACGATTGGCAGGGGTCACTCCAGCTTTAATCCCAGATCTGACACTAATTCTCCACGTCGTGGAACGAGTCAATAAGTCTCTCCACCATGGAAATCATATTTAACCTACTTCTTTCAGGACGCCGGGAGGATTAGTGTTCATAAAGCAATCTGAAGATTAAAAAGCCTTTAAGTCCTGCCGTTTGAATTGAGCCTGACCATCACAAGAACACTCAAGCCCAGACACACAACAGGCTCTAATACACTTCTCTGCTGACAGTGTTGCACAGGCTAAAGATGAGCATTAAGACTGCCTTGTGTTGTCAGTGATATTAAAAAATGCAATAATTTAATTACCACTAGATTGCATCCCTCAAGTGCAAACAACAGTGTTGAAACTCTGCCTTCAAAAGAATAAAGCAAAGCTGCACACTGTGAAGGTAAAACTCAGTGTTGTGGTTCTCTGTAACACAGAGAAAAGCCACCTCTGAAATTCCCAAGCCAGGAACTGTTCCCATTTCAGTAGGATAACTGGAAATTGGAGCAGCGGCATCGTGTCAAGAGCGGCAGCAAGTTGTTTTGCTTATTTGCTTTAATTTGGATTTTCAGAGTACCACTCCTAGCATTGCCAAAGCAAATCAAAACCCACAACTTTCTCCCTCAGAGAAACTCACAAAGATGTTATTTAGCATCCAGTTGAACAAGAGTGTCTAAGGACATGTTTTCTGTTTGCATTATCAAACACCAGCTGCAAATGCACATTTTATGCTGCAGCTGCTGGAGCCAGCAGCGCCATAAGGACAGATTTCTGCGTGTTATATATTCATCTGAGTCTTTTTTTACACTCTGTCTTTCATAAACATCATGGATTACCCTATACAACCTTTTCTTGTCCCTTCTTTATGTAGATAACTTTTTTAATATAGATAAGTTCTTTATTTTATAGAGATAACTTTTCATACAGTGGCTTATACTGATGGGGGAAAATAATACTGTTTTCACCAACAACCTACACCCACGTGGGGCCACATCAGAGCCTTAAAATTCATTTTGTTCACAGAACTGCTGCCGCCCTTCCCCATCCTGGTACCACCACAGACTCTGAGGATAACACTGCACTGTAACGCAGAGAAACCAGGGAAAGAAAACAGCAATATCCCATCTCAGCAAGGCCAAAGCCTCGTGTAACATGACTCAGTTGCTGCAGGTGTCCCTGGGGGATGTTAGATCATGCATAGCCCAACCAGGGTCTCACTCCCGAAGGTGCATCAGGGATAACGTATCCCCCAGGGTCTGTCCTCAGCAGCTTCGGAGCAGGTTTGCTCACACACCACCCCCCCGCCCCCCCGGGGTTTTAGCAAAAAGCCAGAGAGAAAATAGCGATTGGAATTTCTAAGCCTAAAAAGTGCCAGTCTGGCCCTGAATGGGAGAGGAAGAGCATCGCAGCACGATGCTCGAGGAGCAGGAAAGGTGCGAATTAACCTCGCCCTCTGCAGTGGTCACCGTCAGCTCCGCTGCGCAGCGCTACTCCCTCCGTGCAGCACCGCCTGACACACATCGACGTGACGTTTCCAGCGCCGAGATCAAACGCCCCGGTGCAAATTAGGACGTCTCTGCAGAGGTCAGAGCTCCTTCATGCGACGCCCCAGCAAAGCCAGTCCCCTCTGCTGCGGGAGTCATTAAAGTCCTTCCTCCCTCCCCCCAGCTCTTTGTGCAGCCGGCTGGAAACGCTCCTGCAACAGCGAAGGGAAATCCCAGGAGCTGAGCTGTCTCCAGTCTTCCCACCAATTCCTGAGAGCGGGCGGGCAGGATGACCTTCTCCCGGGATTTATGCTTTGCATACACCGCGCTGGGGAAGAACACGAGCTCCTCGGCCGCGCGGAAGGCAGGTCAGCAGCTCTTCTGCGCGCTGTTTCTAGGGAGGGCAGAACACGCACCTGGCCGGTTTTCTCGGCTCTCTGGCAACCCTGATGCTCTTTTCTGAGCGGGGATTGCACCACAGAGCACCCCTGGCTCCGGCCCGAGGCAGCTGCAAGATGCTGGCCCCTGCGGAGCACTACAGAGAGAGGAGGTTTGGTACGGCACCCTCCCAAAAATCATCACGCAGGGGGCAAGAATCATGTGGGATGCTGCCCCAGCAAATCAGCTTTGGGGGCACCAGCAGGACAAGTCAGTTTTCTTCCATCCCGTGGCAGTCCCAGAAAGGTGGTCCTTCCGACAGACTTCATCACCTCCACCATCATCAGCCACTCATGCTTGGAAAAATCCCACACTATCCATCTGATTAATTAAAGGGGGAAAGAGTAGGAAAGCTCCGGAAAGAGATTTTTCAGAAACTAGTTGACTTCTGGGTGTGTGCTCTGGGTTCTCCATCCTGAGGGCCCCCAGAGCTGAGGATGGGGGGTGGCAAGCACTCACTGGGAGGTGGGCAAGGCCAGTCGGGAGTCTTTGAGCTCTGACGTAATGATGATGCTCACAAATACTGGTTTGAACGTTTAATTATGTTTGGTGTTACAGCCTTCTCACCTCAGAGCTCCAACAGTTCTCCTGCATCACAGCAGCGATTACATGTTTGCTGTAGGCTATTATCACTCCTTCCCAGATGGTGATATTTCACACACACACACACAATCATTACTCTCAGTCAGGCACTGACCTTTCTCTACCTTAAGCTCTCCCGTGCCATTTCTGTCCCATTTATGAGTATTTATGATCTCTCTGTAAGGGATGTCTCATTTATTATGAAGTCTGCTAGCAAGCAGCACAGTTCTCATTCTAAATTGTCAACAAGAAAAAGGAAAAGATAAAATTTAAAAATAGAATAAAAGTTTTACTCATTCCTAAATTCAAAGCTATACATTGCTTTCTGTTCTGATCCCTTTCTTAGACCTAAGCTTTAGTTTTGAGATGGTACCTGCTGCAAGGCCCTGCTAAACTGCAGCACAGCTCGGCCCCACAGCTCCCTGGAAACCCCCAACCCAGCCTCATTCATCAGGAGACCTAAACCCTTCCCTGCCTGTAACACAACACAGGACTCAGCCTTATTTATTGTGCCAGTCCGATTCTTCTTGCATTGCCGCCAGCGGTTAATCTCTCTTTTTGCTCCTACCTGCTCTCTCATTGTCCAGCTCTAAATCCTCCTGTAAAAGCTTGAAGTGCTATCAGAGGACATCCCCCCACCGTGCCCACGCCCCTCCCTGAGTTTATCTGCTTGTGTGCAGGGCTGATGCTGCAATTCCTGCTCTGTTCCAGCTCCAGCATTGCACCCCACGGCAGGAAAGAGAGCAGCTGTCATCACACACAGTAAAAGTGGGAAGACACTACTAAACAGAGTAACCTGTCTGCAGTCCAAGTGTTTGGGCATTTAGTGCCAGAAACATGTGGGCAGTGGGGCTGAACAGGGGAGACACTCTATTTCCATATAACTTCTAATTTAGGAATCACACAGTAGATGCCGACCCTGGTTTGAACTGCAGAGACAGGGGATTAATTATCTGGTACCCAAAGAGCTGCAGTTTAGACCAGATATGCAGAAGCTAAACTCACCCATCAAATCACTCCTGCATTGCTTTTTTTTAATTTGTTCTGCAAGAACTATCAAAAACAGCACACTATGAGGGGATCCTCACACTGGGAGAGAGGAAGATCCAGGCTAACCAACAGGTTACAAGAACACTTGCTTTCCCACTGATCAGGTCTGCAGAGCCCTTTCATGCTCCTGGAAAAACATTAAAACAGTCTACATTTCCAGTTTAGCAGAGTTAAACATGAACCAGATCAAGATACTTGTGCCTGGCCACATGAAACAGCTTTGCAGACATCGTGCATCTGTGAAAGCATCAGCCTGATGGATGCACAAGGGAATAAAGGCCATGGCACTTCACCCAGTCCGTGCTCTTAGGAGGCTTTCACAACTCCTTTAGTACCCCAGATCTTTCCCAGGGTAAGACCTGAACACTGAAATTATTTCGTGTCTGTTATCTGACACAGGCTGCTGCCAAGTCACATCTGTTAAGAGGGTCCACAAAGGTGAGATACTGTTCCTATTACCACAAGATCCAGATGTGCTGGCTGGAAAACACACAGAATACGCAGCAAGGGAGTTACCTTCAATACTGGATTTATAATTTGAGCAAAGATCACCTTTACTACCTGTTCCCTGCTTTTGAAAGATGTCAGACCACCTTTGGAGGGCCCATTCTTCTGCTCCACTGCCCACAGCAGTGCTGTTCATACCACATACCTCTTTCCCCTAGTGCTGTTTGATTCGCTATTTTATTAAGTAAAATACATGATTTTGATTTAAAAACAAACAAACAAAAACCACACACACACACAAAAAAAAAAAAGTTCCCAAAGGCTGGGAAGGGGAAGCTGGTGTTGCATTGTCACTGTCCAAACTTTGGTCACCTCCACGGAGCTGGAAACAACTGATGGGACATTTTCATGGAGAGGGACACAGGTCAGAGCGAGAATAATGGAATCTCTAAGGCTGGAATAGAGCTCCAAGGCCATCAAGTCCAACTTGTGACTGATCCCCACCTTGTCACGCTGCCCAGAGCACTGTGGCCTCACCAGTGCCCAGCACAGGGAAGTGTGGAACAACCCTTGGCCCTGTGTGGAAAGCTGCTGGTCAGGCTGACCTCAGATGAAATGCAAGTTTCAAGGGGAATTTTTGCTTCTGCCCAGGGCAGTGACACACAAGGAAACCAGAGCCGCCACCGGGATCTGGGGACACAAGGGATCTTTTGTTCCCCTATGAGAAAAGCAAGAAGCAATCAGCCAGGGCACCAGCAGGGCTGTGCTGGCTCTCCCTGTGACCACGGCAGAGTTTTCAGTCTGCTTTCAGGATTGCAAACACCTCCCTGCAGCCCCCAAAGGCGGAAAAGGCATCAACACCCCCACTGCACCTCGCCAGGACAGAGATCATGACCAGGGGAGGAGGTGGCTGCCTCGCCCTGCAGGTAATGTGTGACCCCAAAGCACTCATTGCTCTGAACTCACAGCCTCAGCTATTAAAAATCACTAAATGATCCCTCCCTCCATCACCTCCAGCAGCAGCACTTGGTGCAAATTAACTCGGTGCTGCGCATTTTGCTTAAAACAACATTCTTTCAGTGAACTGAGTGCATTTAGTCTCACACTGGTTATGCAGAGAGTTTCTAAAGAGCTGGTCAGTGTAAAAATTAGAGGCTGTCACATATGAATTTT